>NW_027476950.1:0-116310 GCF_051020955.1 Megalopta genalis | reverse complement strand
GCTACATCATGCGTTTCGCATGGATTTGATGCTAATCTTTCTACGTCGCATTGATTTGAACCTACATCATGTGTTTCGCATGGATTCGAAGCTAACTCGTATATTTCGCCAGCATTTGAAGCTATATCACTTATATCGCAAGTAATTGAAGCGAAATCATTTGTTTCGCATGGATTTGAAGCTAAACCTTCCACATCGCATTGATTTGAATCTACATCGTGCGTTTCGCATGGATTTCAAGCTAACTCGATTATTTCGCCACCATATGAAGCTATATCACTTATATCGCTCGTATTTGAAGCTAAATCATTTGTTTCGCCTGCATATGAAGCTATATCACGTATATGGCAAGTATTTGAAGCTAAATCATTTGTTTCGCAGGAATTTGAAGCTAAACCTTCTACATCGCATTGATTTGAAGCTACATCATGCGTTTCGCATGGATTTGATGCTAATCTTTCTACATCGCATTGATTTGAACCTACATCATGTGTTTCGCATGGATTTGAAGCTAACTCGTTTATTTCGCCAGCATTTGAAGCTATATCACTTATATCGCAAGTATTTGAAGCTAAATCATTTGTTTCGCATGGATTTGAAGCTAAACCTTCTACATCGCATTGATTTGAAGCTACATCATGTGCTTCGCTTCGATTTGAAGCTAACTCGATTATTTCGCCAGCATTTGAAGCTATATTACTTATATCGCAAGTATTTGAAGCTAAATCATTTGTTTCGTATGGATTTGAAGCTAAATAATCTACATCGCATTGATTTGAAGCTACATCATGTGTTTCGCATGGATTTGAAGGTAACTCGTTTATTTCGCCAGCATTTGAAGCTATATCACTATATCGCAATTATGTGAAGCTAAATCAATTGTTTCGCATGGAATTGAGGCTAAGCAATCTACATCGCATTGATTTGAACCTACATCATGTGTTTCGCATGGATTTGATGCTAATCTTTCTACATCGCATTGATTTGAACCTACATCATGTGTTTCGCATGGATTTGAAGCTAACTCTATTATTTCGCCAGCTTTTGAAGCTATATCACTTGTATCGCAAGTATTTGAAGCTAAATCATTTGTTTCGCATAGATTTGAAGCTAAACGATATACATCGCATTGATTTGAAGCTACATCATGCGCTTCGCATGGATTTGATGCTAATCTTTCTACATCGCATTGATTTGAACCTACATCATGTGTTTCGCATGGATTTGATGCTAATCTTTCTACATCGCAATGATTTGAAGCTAAATCATTTATTTCGCATGGATTTGAAGCTAAACAATCTACATCGCATTGATTTCAAGCTACATCATGTGTTTCGCATGGATTTGATGCTAATCTTTCTACATCGCATTGATTTGGAGCTACATCATGTGTTTCGCATGGATTAGAAGCTAACGCGTTTGTTTCGCCTGCATTTGAAGCTATATCACTTATATCGTAAGTAATTGAAGCGAAATCATTTGTTTCGCATTTATTTGAAGCTAAACCTTCTACATCGCATTGATTTGAAGCTACATCATGTGTTTCGCATGGATTTGAAGGTAACTCGTTTATTTCGCCAGTATTTGAAGCTATATCACTTATATCGCAAGTAATTGAAGCGAAATCATTTGTGTCGCATGGATTTGAAGCTAAACCTTCTACATCGCATTGATTTGATGCTACATCATGTGTCTCGCATGGATTTGAAGCTAACTCGATTATTTCGCCAGAATTTGAAACTATATCACTTATATCGCTCGTACTTGAAGCTAAATCATTTGTTTCGCATGGATTTGTAGCTAAAACTTCTACATCGCATTGATTTGAAGCTACATCATGTGTTTCGAATGGATTTGAAGCTAACGCGTTTGTTTCGCCTGCATTTAAAGCTATATCACTTATATCGCAAGTAATTGAAGCGAAATCATTTGTTTCGCATGGATTTGAAGCTAAATCTACTACATCGCACTGATTTGTAGCTTCATCATGTGTCTCGCATGGATTTTGAAGCTAAACCTTCTACATCGCATTGATTTGAAGCTACATCATGTGTTTCGCATGGATTTGAAGCTACATCATGTGTTTCGCATGGATTTGAAGCAAACGCGTTTGTTTCGCTTGCATTTGAAGCTATATCACTTATATCGCAAGTAATTGAAGCGAAATAATTTGATTCGCATGGATTTGAAGCTAACTCGATTATTTCGCCAGAATTTGAAACGATATCGCTTATATCGCAAGTATTTGAAGCTAAATCATTTATTTCGCAGGGATATGAAGCTAAACCTTCGACATCGCATTTATTTGAAGCTACATCGTGTGTTTCGCATGGATTTGAAGGTAACTCGTTTATTTCGCCAGCATTTGAAGCTATATCACTTATATCGCAAGTAATTGAAGCGAAATCATTTGTGTCGCATGGATTTGAAGCTAAACCTTCTACATCGCATTGATTTGAAGCTACATCATGTGTCTCGCATGGATTTGAAGCTTACTCGATTATTTCGCCAGAATTTGAAACTATATCACTTATATCGCTCGTATTTGAAGCTAAATCATTTGTTCCGCCTGCATTTGAAGCTATATCACGATTATGGCAAGTATTTGAAGCTAAATCATTTGTTTCGCAGGAATTTGAAGCTAAACCTTCTACATCGCATTGATTTGAAGTTACATCATGTGTTTCGCCTGGATTTGAATCTAATCTTTCTACATCGCATTGATTTGAACCTACATCATGTGTTTCGCATGGATTTGAAGCTAACTCGTTTATTTCGCCAGCATTTGAAGCTATATTACTTATATCGCAAGTATTTGAAGCTAAATAATTTGTCTCGCGTGGATTTGAAGCTAAATAATCTACATCGCATTGATTTGAATCTGCATCATGTGTTTCGCATGGATTTGAAGCTAACTCGTTATTTCGCCAACATTTGAAGCTATATCACTTATATCACAGGTAATTCAAGCTAAATAATTTGTTTCGCATTGATTTGAAGCTAAACCTTCTACACCGCATTGATTTGAACCTACATCATGTGTTTCGCATGGATTTGAAGCTAACTCGTTTATTTCGCCAGCACTTGAATCTATATCACTTATATCGCAAATATTTGAATCAAAATCATTTGTTTCGCCTGGATTTGAAGCTAAACCTTAAACATCGCATTGATTTGGAGCTACATCGTGTCTTTCGCATGGATTTCAAGCTATCTCGATTATTTCGCCAGCATTTGAAGCTATATCACTTATATCGCTCGTATTTGAAGCTAAATCATTCGTTTCGCATGGATTTGAAGCTAAACCTTCTACACCGCATTTATTTGAAGCTACATCATGTGTTTCGCATGGATTTGAAGGTAACTCGTTTATTTCGCCAGCATTTGAAGCTATATCACTTATATCGCAAGTAATTGAAGCGAAATCATTTGTGTCGCATGGATTTGAAGCTAAACCTTCTACATCGCATTGATTTGAAGCTACATCATGTGTCTCGCATGGATTTGAAGCTTACTCGATTATTTCGCCAGAATTTGAAACTATATCACTTATATCGCTCGTATTTGAAGCTAAATCATTTGTTTCGCATGGATTTGTAGCTAAAGCTTCTACATCGCATTGATTTGAAGCTACATCATGTGTTCGAATGGATTTGAAGCTAACGCGTTTGTTTCGCCTGCATTTGAAGCTATATCACTTATATCGCAAGTAATTGAAGCGAAATCATTTGCTTCGCATGGATTTGAAGCTAAACCTACTACATCGCATTGATTTGTAGCTATATCATGTGTCTCGCATGGATTGAAGCTAAACCTTCTACATCGCATTGATTTGAAGCTACATCATGTGTTTCGCATGGATTTGAAGCTAACGCGTTTGTTTCGCTTGCATTTGAAACTATATCACTTATATCGCAAGTAATTGAAGCGAAATAATTTGATTCGCATGGATTTGAAGCTAACCCTTATACATCGCATTGATTTGAAGCTACATCATGTGCTTCGCTTGGATTTGAAGCTAACTCGATTATTTCGCCAAAATTTGAAGCTAAATTACTTATATCGCAAGTTTTTGAAGCAAAATCATTTGTTTCGCATGGATTTGAAGCTAAACCTTCTACATCGCATTGATTTGAAGCTACATCATGTGTCTTGCATGGATTTGAAGCTAACTCAATTATTTCGCCAGAATCTGAAACTATATCACTTATATCGCAAGTATTTGAATCTAAATCATTTGTTTCGCATGGATTTGAAGCTAACAAACTACATCGCATTGATTTGAAGCTACATCATGTGTTTCGCAAGGATTTGAAGCTAATCTTTCTACATCGCATTGATTTGAACCTACATCATGTGTTTCGCATGGATTTGAAGCTAACTCGTTTATTTCGCTAGCATTTGAAGCTATATTACTTATATCGCAAGTATTTGAAGCTAAATAATTCGTCTCGCCTGGATTTGAAGCTAAATAATCTACATCGCATTGATTTGAAGCTACATCATGTGTCTCGCATGGATTTGAAGCTAACTCGTTTATTTCGCCAGCATTTGAAGCTATATAACTTATATCGCAAGTATTTGAAGCTAAATCATTTGTTTCGCATGGATTTGAAGCTAAATCTTCTACATCGCATTGATTTGAAGCTATTTCATGTGTTTCGCATGGATTAGAAGCTAACGCGATTGTTTCGCTTGCATTTGTAGCTATATCACTTATATCGCAAGTAATTGAAGCGAAATCATTTGTTTCGCATGGTTTTGAAGCTGAACCTTCTACATCGCATTGATTTGAAGCTACATCATGTGTTTCGCATGGATTTGAAGCTACCGTGTTTGTTTCGCTTGCATTTGAAGCTTTATCACTTATATCGCAAGTAATTGAAGCGAAATCATTTGTTTCGCATGGATTTGAAGCTAACTCGATTAATTCGCCATAATTTGAAACTATATCACTTATATCGCAAGTATTTGAATCTAAATCATTTGTTTCGCATGGATTTGAAGCTAAACAAACTACATCGCATTGATTTGAAGCTACATCATGTGTTTCGCATGGATTTGAAGCTAATCTTTCTACATCGCATTGATTTGAAGCTACATCGTGTGCTTTGCTTGGATTAGAACCAACTCGACTATTTCACCAGAATTTGAAGCTATATTACGGATATCGCAAGTATTTGAAGCAAAATCATTTGTTTTGCATGGATTTGAACCTAACTCATTTATTTCGCCAGCATTTGAGACAATATCACTTATATCGCAAGTATTTGAAGCTAAATCATTTGTTTCGCATGGATTTGAAACTAAATCTTATACGTCGCATTGATTTGAAGCTAAATCATTTGTTTCGCATTGATCTGAAGCTACACCTTCCACATCGCATTGATTTGAAGCTACATCATGTGTTTCGCATGGATTTGATGCTAATCTTTCTACCTGGCATTGATTTGAACCAACATCATGTGTTTCGCATGGATTTGAAGCTAACTCGTTTATTTCGCCAGCATTTGAAGCTATATCACTTATATCACAAGTAATTGAAGCTAAATCATTTGTTTCGCATGGATTTGAAGCTAAACCTTATACATCGCATTGATTTGAAGCTACATCATGTGTTTCGCATGGATTTGAAGCTAACGCGTTTCTTTGACAAGTATTTGAGGCTAAATCATTTCTTTCGCCCGGATTTGAAGTTACACCTTCTACGTCGCATTGATTTGAAGCTACATCATGTGCTCCGCTTGGATTTGAAGCTAACTCGATTATTTCGCCAGAATTTGAAGCTAAATTACTTATATCGCAAGTTTTTGAATCAAAATCAATTGTTTCGCATGGATTTGAAGCTAACTCGTTTATTTCGCCAGCATTTGAAGCTATATCACTTATATCGCAAGTATTTGAAGCTAAATCATTTGTTTCGCATGGATTTGAATCTGAATCATCTACGTCGCATTGATTTGAAGGTATTTCATGTGTTTCGCATGGATTTGAAGGTAACTCGATTATTTCGCCAGCATTTGAAGCTATATCAATTATATCGCAAGTAATTGAAGCGAAATCATCTGTTTCGTATGGATTTGAAGCTAAACCTTCTACATCGCATTGATTTGAAGCTACATCATGTGTTTCGCATGGATTTGAAGCTAACGCGTTTGTTTCGCCTGCATTTGAACCTTTATCACTTATATCGCAAGTAATTGAAGCGGAATCATTTGTTTCGCATGGATTTGAAGCTAAACCTTCTACATCGCATTGATTTGAGCTACATCATGTGCTTCGCTTGGATTTGAAGCTAACTCGATTATTTCGCAATAATTTGAAACAATATCACTTATATCGCAAGTAATTGATGCGACATCATTTGTGTCGCATGGATTTGAAGCTAAACCTTCTACATCGCATTGATTTGAAGCTACATCGTGTGTTTCGCATGGATTTCAAGCTAACTCGATTATTTCGCCAGCATATGAAGCTATATCACTTATATCGCTCGTATTTGAAGCTAAATCGTTAGCTTCGCCTGCATTTGAAGCTATATCACGTATATGGCAAGTATTTGAAGCTAAATCATTTGTTTCGCAGGAATTTGAAGCTAAACCTTCTACATCGCATTGATTTGAAGCTACACCATGTGTCTCGCATGGATTTGAAGCTAACTCAATTATTTCGCCAGAATTTGAAACTATATCACTTATATCGCAAGTATTTGAATCTAAATCATTTGTTTCGCATGGATTTGAAGCTAAACAGACTACATCGCATTGATTTGAAGCTACATCATGTGTTTCGCATGGATTTGAAGCTAATCTATCTACATCGCATTGATTTGAACCTACATCATGTGTTTCGCATGGATTTGAAGCTAACTCGTTTATTTCGCTAGCATTTGAAGCTATATTACTTATATCGCAAGTATTTGAAGCTAAATAATTCGTCTCGCCTGGATTTGAAGCTAAATAATCTACATCGCATTGATTTGAAGCTACATCATGTGTCTCGCATGGATTTGAAGCTAACTCGTTTATTTCGCCAGCATTTGAAGCTATATAACTTATATCGCAAGTATTTGAAGCTGAATCATTTGTTTCGCATGGATTTGAAGCTAAATCTTCAACATCGCATTGATTTGAAGCTATTTCATGTGTTTCGCATGGATTTGAAACTAACGCGATTGTTTCGCTTGCATTTGTAGCTATATCACTTATATCGCAAGTAATTGAAGCGAAATCATTTGTTTCGCATGGATCTGAAGCTAAACCTTCTACATCGCATTGATTTGAAGCTACATCATGTGTTTCGCATGGATTTGAAGCTAACTCGATTATTTCGCCATAACTTGAAACAATATCACTTATATCACAAGTATTTGAAGCAAAATCATTTGTGTCGCAGGGATAAGAAGCTAAACCTTCTACATCGCATTGATTTGAAACTACATCGTGTGTTTCGCATGGATTTGAAGCTAACCCGATTATTTCGCCATAATTTGAAACAATATCACTTATATCGCAAGTATTTGAAGCTAAATCATTTGTTTCGCAGGATTTTAAGCTAAACCTTCTACACCGCATTGATTTGAAGCTACATCGTGTGTTTCGCATGGATTTGAAGCTAACTCGATTATTTCGCCATAATTTGAAACAATATCACTTATATCGCAAGTATTTGAAGCTAAATCATTTGTTTCGCAGGGATTTTAAGCTAAACCTGCTACATCGCATTGATTTGAACCTACATCATGTGTTTCGCATGGATTTGAAGCCAATTCGTTTATTTCGCCAGCATTTGAAGCTATATTACTTATATCGCAAGTATTTGAAGCTAAATAATTTGTCTCGCATCGATTTGAAGCTAAATAATCTACATCGCATTGATTTGAAGCTACATCATGTGTTTCGCATGGATTTGAAGCTAACTCGATTATTTCGCCATAATTTGAAACAATATCACTTATATCGCAAGTATTTGAAGCTAAATCATTTGTTTCGCAGGGATTTTAAGCTAAATCTTCTACACCGCATTGATTTGAAGCTACATCGTGTGTTTCGCATGGATTTCAAGCTAACTCGATTATTTCGCCAGCATTTGAAGCTAAACCTTCTACATCGCATTGATTTGAATCTACATCGTGTGTTTCGCAAGGATTTGAAGCTAACTCGATTATTTCACCAGAATTTGAAACTATATCACTTATATCGCAAGTATTTGAAGCTAAATCATTTGTTTCGCAGGGATTTGAAGCTAAACCTTCTACATCGCATTGATTTGAATCTACATCATGTGTTTCGCATGGATTTGACGCTAACTCGATTATTTCGCCATAATTTGAAACAATATCACTTATATCGCAAGTATTTGAAGCTAAATCATTTGTTTCGCAGGGACTTTAAGCTAAACCTTCTACACCGCATTGATTTGAAGCTACATCGTGTGTTTCGCATGGATTTCAAGCTAACTCGATTATTTCGCCAGCATTTGAAGCTAAACCTTCTACATCGCATTTATTTGAATCTACATCGTGTGTCTCGCATGGATTTGAAGCTAACTCGATTATTTCACCAGAATTTGAAACTATATCACTTATATCGCAAGTATTTGAAGCTAAATCATTTGTTTCGCAGGGATTTGAAGCTAAACCTTCTACATCGCATTGATTTGAATCTACATCATGTGTTTCGCATGGATTTGAAGCTAATCAATCTACATCGCATTGATTTCAAGCTACATCATGTGTTTCGCATGGATTTGAAGCTAATCTTTCTACATCGCATTGGTTTTAACCTACATCATGTGTTTGGCATGGATTTGAAGCTAACTCGTTTATTTCGCCAGCATTTGAAGCTATATCACTTATATCACAAGTATATGAAGCTAAATCATTTGTTTCGCATGGATTTGAAGCTAAATCTTCTACATCGCATTGATTTGAAGCTATTTCGTGTGTTTCGCATGGATTTGAAGGTAACTCGTTTATTTCGCCAGCATTTGAAGCTATATCACTTATATCGCAAGTAATTGAAGCGAAATCATTTGTGTCGCACGGATTTGAAGCTAAACCTTCTACATCGCATTGATTTGAATCTGCATCATGTGTTTCGCATGGATTTGAAGCTAAACAATCTACATCGCATTGATTTCAAGCTACATCATGTGTTTCGCATGGATTTGAAGCTAATCTTCCTACATCGCATTGGTTTTAACCTACATCGTGTGTTTGGCATGGATTTGACGCTAACTCGTTTATTTCGCCAGCATTTGAAGCTATATCACTTATATCGCAAGTAATTGAAGGTAAAGCATTTGTTTCGCATGGATTTGAAGCTAAATCTTATACATCGCATTGATTTGAAGCTACATCATGTGTTTCGCATGGATTTGATGCTAATCTTTCTACATCGCATTGATTTGAACCTACATCATGTGTTTCGCATGGATTTGAAGCTAACTCGTTTATTTCGCCAGCATTTGAAGCTATATCACTTATATCGCAAGTAATTGAAGGTAAAGCATTTGTTTCGCATGGATTTGAAGCTAAATCTTATACATCGCATTGATTTGAAGCTACATCATGTGTTTCGCATGGATTTGATGCTAATCTTTCTACATCGCATTGATTTGAACCTACATCATGTGTTTCGCATGGATTTGAAGCCAATTCGTTTATTTCGCCAGCATTTGGAGCTATATTACTTATATCGCAAGTATTTGAAGCTAAATAATTTGTCTCGCATCGATTTGAAGCTAAATAATCTACATCGCATTGATTTGAAGCTACATCATGTGTTTCGCATGGATTTGAAGCTAAATCGATTATTTCGCCATAATTTGAAACAATATCACTTATATCGCAAGTATTTGAAGCTAAATCATTTGTTTCGCAGGGATTTTAAGCTAAATCTTCTACACCGCATTGATTTGAAGCTACATCGTGTGTTTCGCATGAATTTCAAGCTAACTCGATTATTTCGCCAGCATTTGAAGCTAAACCTTCTACATCGCATTGATTTGAATCTACATCGTGTGTTTCGCAAGGATTTGAAGCTAACTCGATTATTTCACCAGAATTTGAAACTATATCACTTATATCGCAAGTATTTGAAGCTAAATCATTTGTTTCGCAGGGATTTGGAGCTAAACCTTCTACATCGCATTGATTTGAATCTACATCATGTGTTTCGCATGGATTTGAAGCTAATCAATCTACATCGCATTGATTTCAAGCTACATCATGTGTTTCGCATGGATTTGAAGCTAATCTTTCTACATCGCATTGGTTTTAACCTACATCATGTGTTTGGCATGGATTTGAAGCTAACTCGTTTATTTCGCCAGCATTTGAAGCTATATCACTTATATCACAAGTATTTGAAGCTAAATCATTTGTTTCGCATGGATTTGAAGCTAAATCTTCTACATCGCATTGATTTGAAGCTATTTCGTGTGTTTCGCATGGATTGAAGGTAACTCGTTTATTTCGCCAGCATTTGAAGCTATATCACTTATATCGCAAGTAATTCAAGCGAAATCATTTGTGTCGCACGGATTTGAAGCTAAACCTTCTACATCGCATTGATTTGAATCTACATCATGTGTTTCGCATGGATTTGAAGCTAAACAATCTACATCGCATTGATTTCAAGCTACATCATGTGTTTCGCATGGATTTGAAGCTAATCTTCCTACATCGCATTGGTTTTAACCTACATCGTGTGTTTGGCATGGATTTGACGCTAACTCGTTTATTTCGCCAGCATTTGAAGCTATATCACTTATATCGCAAGTAATTGAAGGTAAAGCATTTGTTTCGCATGGATTTGAAGCTAAATCTTATACATCGCATTGATTTGAAGCTACATCATGTGTTTCGCATGGATTTGATGCTAATCTTTCTACATCGCATTGATTTGAACCTACATCATGTGTTTCGCATGGATTTGAAGCTAACTCGTTTATTTCGCCAGCATTTGAAGCTATATCACTTATATCGCAAGTAATTGAAGGTAAAGCATTTGTTTCGCATGGATTTGAAGCTAAATCTTATACATCGCATTGATTTGAAGCTACATCATGTGTTTCGCATGGATTTGATGCTAATCTTTCTACATCGCATTGATTTGAACCTACATCATATGTCTCGCATGGATTTGAAGCTAACTCGTTTATTTCGCCAGCATTTGAAGCTATATTACTTATATCGCCAGTATTTGAAGCTAAATAATTCGTCTAGCCTGGATTTGAAGCTAAACAATCTACATCGCATTGATTTGCAGCTACATAATGTGTTTCGCATGGTTTTGATGCTAATCTTTCTATATCGCATTTGATTTGATCCTACATCATGTGTTTCGCATGGATTTGAATCTAATCTTTCTACATCGCATTGATTTGAACCTACATCATGTGTTTCGCATGGATTTGAAGCTAACCTTCTACATCTCATTCATTGAAGCTACATCATGTGTTACGCATGGATTTGAAGCTAACGCGTTTGTTTCGCCTGCATTTGAAGCTATATCAGTTATATCGCAAGTAATTGAAGCTAAATCATTGTTTCGCATGGATTTGAATGTAAACAATCTACATCGCATTGATATGAAGGTATATCATGTGTCTCGCATGGATTTGGAGCTAACTCGATTATTTCGCCAGAATTTGAAACTATGTCACTTATATCGCAAGTATTTGAAGCTAAATCATTTGTTTCGCTTGGATTTGAAGCTAAACAATCTACATCGCATTGATTTGCAGCTACATAATGTGTTTCGCATGGTTTTGATGCTAATCTTTCTACATCGCATTGATTTGATCCTACATCATGTGTTTCGCATGGATTTGAATCTAATCTTTCTACATCGCATTGATTTGAACCTACATCATATGTTTCGCATGGATTTGAAGCTAACTCGTTTATTTCGCCAGCATTTGAAGCTATATTACTTATATCGCAAGTATTTGAAGCTAAATAATTCGTCTAGCCTGGATTTGAAGCTAAACAATCTACATCGCATTGATTTGCAGCTACATAATGTGTTTCGCATGGTTTTGATGCTAATCTTTCTATATCGCATTGATTTGATCCTACATCATGTGTTTCGCATGGATTTGAATCTAATCTTTCTACATCGCATTGATTTGAACCTACATCATGTGTTTCGCATGGATTTGAAGCTAACTCGTTTATTTCGCCAGCATTTGAAGCTATATCACTCATATCTCAAGTAATTGCAGCGAAATCATTTGTGTCGCATGGATTTGAAGCTAAATGATCTACATCACATTGAATTGAAGCTAAATCATTTGTTACGCATGGATTTGAAGCTAAACAATCTACATCGCATTGATTTGCAGCTACATAATGTGTTTCGCATGGATTTGAAGCTAACTCGTTTATTTCGCCAGCATTTGAAGCTATATTACTTATATCGCAAGTATTTGAAGCAAAATCATTTGTTTCGCATGGATTTGAAGCTACTCGTTTATATCGCCAGCATTTGTAGCTATATCACTTATATCGCAAGTATTTGAAGCTAAATCATTTGTTTCGCATGCATTTGAGCTAAATCTTCTACATCGCATTGATTTGATGCTATTTCATGTGTTTCGCATGGACTTGAAGCTAACTCGTTTATTTCGCCAGCATTTGAAGCTATATCACTTTATATCGCAATTATTTGAAGCTAAATCATTTGTTTCGCATGGATTTGGAGCTAAATCTTCTACATCGCATTGATTTGAAGCTATTTCATGTGTTTCGCATGGATTTGAAAGTAACTCGTTTATTTCGCCAGCATTGAAGCTATATCACTTATATCGCAAGTAATTGAAGCGAAATCATTTGTGTCGCACGGATTTGAAGCTAAACCTTCTACATCGCATTGATTTGAAGCTACATCATGTGTCTCGCATGGATTTGAAGCTAAACCTTCTACATCTCATTCAATTGAAGCTACATCATGTGTTACGCATGGATTTGAAGCTAACGCGTTTGTTTCGCCTGCATTTGAAGCTATATCAGTTATATCGCAAGTAATTGAAGCTAAATCATTTGTTTCGCATGGATTTGAATGTAAACAATCTACATCGCATTGATATGAAGGTATATCATGTGTCTCGCATGGATTTGGAGCTAACTCGATTATTTCGCCAGAATTTGAAACTATATCACTTATATCGCAAGTATTTGAAGCTAAATCATTTGTTTCGCTTGGATTTGAAGCTAAACCTTATACATCGCATTGATTTGAAGCTACATCATGTGTTTCGCATGGATTTGAAGCTAACTCGATTATTTCGCCAGCCATTTGCAGCTATATTACTTATATCGCAAGTATTTGAAGCTAAATCATTTGTTTCGCATGGATTTTGAAGCTAAATGATCTACATCGCATTGATTTGAAGCTAAATTCATTTGTTTCGTATGGATTTGAAGTTAACAATCTACATCGCATTGATTTGCAGCTACATAATGTGTTTCGCATGGTTTTGATGCTAATCTTTCTACATCGCATTGATTTGAAGCTACATCATGTGTTTCGCATGGATTTGAATCCAATCTTTCTACATCGCATTGAATTGAACCTACATCATGTGTTTCGCATGGATTTGAAGCTAACTGGTTTATTTCGCCAGCATTTGAAGCTATATTACTTATATCGCAAGTATTTGAAGCAAAATCATTTGTTTCGCATGGATTTGAAGCTAACTCGTTTATATCGCCAGCATTTGAAGCTATATCACTTATATCGCAAGTATTTGAAGCTAAATCATTTGTTTCGCATGGATTTGATGCTAAATCTCCTACATCGCATTGATTTGAAGCTATTTCATGTGTTTCGCATGGATTTGAAGGTAACTCGTTTATTTCGCCAGCATTTGAAGCTATATCACTTATATTGCAAGTAATTGAAGCGAAATCATTTGTGTCGCACGGATTTGAAGCTAAACCTTCTACATCTCATTCATTTGAAGCTACATCATGTGTTACGCATGGATTTGAATCTAACGCGTTTGTTTCGCCTGCATTTGAAGCTATATCATTTATATCGCAAGTAATTGAAGCTAAATCATTTGTTTCGCATGGATTTGAATCTAAACAATCTACATCGCATTGATATGAAGGTATATAATGTGTTCGCATTGATTTGAAGCTAGCTCGTTCGTTTTCGACTGCATTTGAAGCTATATCACGTATACGGCAAGTATTTGAAGATAAATCATTTTTTTCGAAGGAATTTGAAGCTAAAACCTTCTACATCGCATTGATTTGAAGCTACATCATGTGTCTCGCATGGATTTGGAGCTAACTCGATTATTTCGCCAGAATTTGAAACTATATCACTTATATCGCATGTATTTGAAGCTAAATCATTTGTTTCGCTTGGATTTGAAGCTAAACCTTATACATCGCATTGATTTGAAGCTACATCATGTGTTTCGCATGGATTTGAAGCTAACTCGATTATTTCGCCAGCATTTGGAGCTATATTACTTATATCGCAAGTATTTGAAGCTAAACCATTTGTTTCGCATGGATTTGAAGCTAAATGATCTACATCGCATTGATTTGAAGCTAAATCATTGTTTCGCATGGATTGAAGCTAAACAATCTACATCGCATTGATTTGCAGCTACATAATGTATTCGCATGGTTTTGATGCTAATCTTTCTACATCGCATTGATTTGATCCTACATCATGTGTTTCGCATGGATTTGAATCTAATCTTTCTACATCGCATTGATTTGAACCTACATCATATGTTTCGCATGGATTTGAAGCTAACTCGTTTATTTCGCCAGCATTTGAAGCTATATTACTTATATCGCAAGTATTTGAAGCTAAATAATTCGTCTAGCCTGGATTGAAGCTAAACAATCTACATCGCATTGATTTGCAGCTACATAATGTGTTTCGCATGGTTTTGATGCTAATCTTTCTACATCGCATTGATTTGATCCTACATCATGTGTTTCGCATGGATTTGAATCTAATCTTTCTACATCGCATTGATTTGAACCTACATCATGTGTCTCGCATGGATTTGAAGCTAACTCGTTTATTTCGCCAGCATTTGAAGCTATATCACTTATATCGCAAGTATTCGAAGCTAAATCATTTGTTTCGCATGGATTTGGAGCTAAATCTTCTACATCGCATTGATTTGAAGCTACATCATGTGTCTCGCATGGATTTTAAGCTAACTCGATTATTTCGCCAGAATTTGAAACTATATCACTTATATCGCTCGTACTTGAAGCTAAATCATTTGTTTCGCATGGATTTGAAGCTAAATCATCTACATCGCATTGATTTGAAGCTACATCATGTGTTTCGCATGGATTGAAGGTAACTCGTTATTTCGCCAGCATTTGAAGCTATATCACTTATATCGCAAGTAATTGCAGCGAAATCATTTGTGTCGCATGGATTTGAAGCTAAATGATCTACATCGCATTGAATTGAAGCTAAATCATTTGTTACGCATGGATTGAAGCTAAACAATCTACATCGCATTGATTTGCAGCTACATAATGTGTTTCTCAAGGTTTTGATGATAATCTTTCTACATCGCATTGATTTGAACCTACATCATGTGTTTCGCATGGATTTGAATCTAATCTGTCTACATCGCATTGATTTGAACCTACATCATGTGTTTCGCATGGATTTGAAGTTAACTCGTTTATTTCGCCAGCATTTGAAGCTATATCACTTATATCGCAAGTAATTGAAGCTAAATCATTTGTTTCGCATGGAATTGAAGCGAAACCTTATACATCGCATTGATTTGAAGCTACATCATGTGTTTCGCATGGATTTGAAGCTAACGCGTTTGTTTGACAAGTATTTGAGGCTGAATCATTTCTTTCGCCTGGATTTGAAGTTACACCTTCTACGTCGCATTGATTTGAAGCTACATCATGTGTTTCGCTTGGATTTGAAGCTAACTCGATTATTTCGCCAGAATTTGAAGCTAAATTACTTATATCGCAAGTTTTTGAAGCAAAATCATTTGTTTCGCATGGATTTGAAGCTAACTCGTTTATTTCGCCAGCATTTGAAGCTATATCACTTATATCGCAAGTATTTGAAGCTAAATCATTTGTTTCGCATGGATTTGGAGCTAAATCTTCTACATCGCATTGATTTGAAGCTATTTCATGTGTTTCGCATGGATTTGAAAGTAACTCGTTTATTTCGCCAGCATTTGAAGCTATATCACTTATATCGCAAGTAATTAAAGCGAAATCATTTGTGTCGCACGGATTTGAAGCTAAACCTTCTACATCGCATTGATTTGAAGCTACATCATGTGTCTCGCATGGATTTGAAGCTAAACTTCTACATCTCATTCAATTGAAGCTACATCATGTGTTACGCATGGATTTGAAGCTAACGCGTTTGTTTCGCCTGCATTTGAAGCTATATCAGTTATATCGCAAGTAATTGAAGCTAAATCATTTGTTTCGCATGGATTTGAATGTAAACAATCTACATCGCATTGATATGAAGGTATATCATGTGTCTCGCATGGATTTGGAGCTAACTCGATTATTTCGCCAGAATTTTGAAACTATGTCACTTATATCGCAAGTATTTGAAGCTAAATCATTTGTTTCGCTTGGATTTGAAGCTAAACCTTATACATCGCATTGATTTGAAGCTACATCATGTGTTTCGCATGGATTTGAAGCTAACTCGATTATTTCGCCAGCATTTGCAGCTATATTACTTATATCGCAAGTATTTGAAGCTAAATCATTTGTTTCGCATGGATTTGAAGCTAAATGATCTACATCGCATTGATTTGAAGCTAAATCATTTGTTTCGCATGGATTTGAAGCTTAACAATCTACATCGCATTGATTTGAAGCTACATCATGTGTTTGGCATGGATTTGAAGCTAACTCGATTATTTCGCCAGCATTTGGAGCTATATTACTTATATCGCAAGTATTTGAAGCTAAACCATTTGTTTCGCATGGATTTGAAGCTAAATGATCTACATCGCATTGATTTGAAGCTAAATCATTTGTTTCGCATGTATTTGAAGCTAAACAATCTACATCGCATTAATTTGCAGCTACATAATGTGTTTCGCATGGTTTTTGATGCTAATCTTTCTACATCGCATTGATTTGAACCTACATCATGTGTTTCGCATGGATTTGAATCTAATCTTTCTACATCGCATTGATTTGAACCTACATCATGTGTTTCGCATGATTTGAAGCTAACTCGTTTATTTCGCCAGCATTTGAAGCTATATTACTTATATCGCAAGTATTTGAAGCAAAATCATTTGTTTCGCATGGATTTGAAGCTAACTCGTTTATATCGCCATCATTTGAAGCTATATCACTTATATCGCAAGTATTTGAAGCTAAATCATTTGTTTCGCATGGATTTGAAGCTTAACAATCTACATCGCATTGATTTGCAGCTACATAATGTGTTTCGCATGGTTTTGATGCTAATCTTTCTACATCGCATTGATTTCAAGCTACATCATGTGTTTCGCATGGATTTGAAGCTAATCTTCCTACATCGCATTGGTTTTAACCTACATCGTGTGTTTGGCATGGATTTGACGCTAACTCGTTTATTTCGCCAGCATTTGAAGCTATATCACTTATATCGCAAGTAATTGAAGGTAAAGCATTTGTTTCGCATGGATTTGAAGCTAAATCTTATACATCGCATTGATTTGAAGCTACATCATGTGTTTCGCATGGATTTGATGCTAATCTTTCTACATCGCATTGATTTGAACCTACATCATGTGTTTCGCATGGATTTGAAGCTAACTCGTTTATTTCGCCAGCATTGAAGCTATATCACTTATATCGCAAGTAATTGAAGGTAAAGCATTGTTTCGCATGGATTTGAAGCTAAATCTTATACATCGCATTGATTTGAAGCTACATCATGTGTTTCGCATGGATTTGATGCTAATCTTTCTACATCGCATTGATTTGAACCTACATCATATGTTTCGCATGGATTTGAAGCTAACTCGTTTATTTCGCCAGCATTTGAAGCTATATTACTTATATCGCCAGTATTTGAAGCTAAATAATTCGTCTAGCCTGGATTTGAAGCTAAACAATCTACATCGCATTGATTTGCAGCTACATAATGTGTTTCGCATGGTTTTGATGCTAATCTTTCTATATCGCATTGATTTTGATCCTACATCATGTGTTTCGCATGGATTTGAATCTAATCTTTCTACATCGCATTGATTTGAACCTACATCATGTGTTTCGCATGGATTTGAAGCTAAACCTTCTACATCTCATTCAATTGAAGCTACATCATGTGTTACGCATGGATTTGAAGCTAACGCGTTTGTTTCGCCTGCATTTGAAGCTATATCAAGTTATATCGCAAGTAATTGAAGCTAAATCATTTGTTTCGCATGGATTTGAATGTAAACAATCTACATCGCATTGATATGAAGGTATATCATGTGTCTCGCATGGATTTGGAGCTAACTCGATTATTTCGCCAGAATTTGAAACTATGTCACTTATATCGCAAGTATTTGAAGCTAAATCATTTGTTTCGCTTGGATTTGAAGCTAAACAATCTACATCGCATTGATTTGCAGCTACATAATGTGTTTCGCATGGTTTTGATGCTAATCTTTCTACATCGCATTGATTTGATCCTACATCATGTGTTTCGCATGGATTTGAATCTAATCTTTCTACATCGCATTGATTTGAACCTACATCATATGTTTCGCATGGATTTGAAGCTAACTCGTTTATTTCGCCAGCATTTGAAGCTATATTACTTATATCGCAAGTATTTGAAGCTAAATAATTCGTCTAGCCTGGATTTGAAGCTAAACAATCTACATCGCATTGATTTGCAGCTACATAATGTGTTTCGCATGGTTTTGATGCTAATCTTTCTATATCGCATTGATTTGATCCTACATCATGTGTTTCGCATGGATTTGAATCTAATCTTTCTACATCGCATTGATTTGAACCTACATCATGTGTTTCGCATGGATTTGAAGCTAACTCGTTTATTTCGCCAGCATTTGAAGCTATATCACTCATATCTCAAGTAATTGCAGCGAAATCATTTGTGTCGCATGGATTTGAAGCTAAATGATCTACATCACATTGAATTGAAGCTAAATCATTTGTTACGCATGGATTTGAAGCTAAACAATCTACATCGCATTGATTTGCAGCTACATAATGTGTTTCGCATGGATTTGAAGCTAACTCGTTTATTTCGCCAGCATTTGAAGCTATATTACTTATATCGCAAGTATTTGAAGCAAAATCATTTGTTTCGCATGGATTTGAAGCTAACTCGTTTATATCGCCAGCATTTGTAGCTATATCACTTATATCGCAAGTATTTGAAGCTAAATCATTTGTTTCGCATGCATTTGAAGCTAAATCTTCTACATCGCATTGATTTGATGCTATTTCATGTGTTTCGCATGGACTTGAAGCTAACTCGTTTATTTCGCCAGCATTTGAAGCTATATCACTTATATCGCAATTATTTGAAGCTAAATCATTTGTTTCGCATGGATTTGGAGCTAAATCTTCTACATCGCATTGATTTGAAGCTATTTCATGTGTTTCGCATGGATTTGAAAGTAACTCGTTTATTTCGCCAGCATTTGAAGCTATATCACTTATATCGCAAGTAATTGAAGCGAAATCATTTGTGTCGCACGGATTTGAAGCTAAACCTTCTACATCGCATTGATTTGAAGCTACATCATGTGTCTCACATGGATTTGAAGCTAAACCTTCTACATCTCATTCAATTGAAGCTACATCATGTGTTACGCATGGATTTGAAGCTAACGCGTTTGTTTCGCCTGCATTTGAAGCTATATCAGTTATATCGCAAGTAATTGAAGCTAAATCATTTGTTTCGCATGGATTTGAATCTAAACAATCTACATCGCATTGATATGAAGGTATATAATGTGTTTCGCATTGATTTGAAGCTAGCTCGTTCGTTTCGACTGCATTTGAAGCTATATCACGTATACGGCAAGTATTTGAAGATAAATCATTTTTTTCGAAGGAATTTGAAGCTAAACCTTCTACATCGCATTGATTTGAAGCTACATCATGTGTCTCGCATGGATTTGGAGCTAACTCGATTATTTCGCCAGAATTTGAAACTATATCACTTATATCGCAAGTATTTGAAGCTAAATCATTTGTTTCGCTTGGATTTGAAGCTAAACCTTATACATCGCATTGATTTGAAGCTACATCATGTGTTTCGCATGGATTTGAAGCTAACTCGATTATTTCGCCAGCATTTGGAGCTATATTACTTATATCGCAAGTATTTGAAGCTAAACCATTTGTTTCGCATGGATTTGAAGCTAAATGATCTACATCGCATTGATTTGAAGCTAAATCATTTGTTTCGCATGGATTTGAAGCTAAACAATCTACATCGCATTGATTTGCAGCTACATAATGTATTTCGCATGGTTTTGATGCTAATCTTTCTACATCGCATTGATTTGATCCTACATCATGTGTTTCGCATGGATTTGAATCTAATCTTTCTACATCGCATTGATTTGAACCTACATCATATGTTTCGCATGGATTTGAAGCTAACTCGTTTATTTCGCCAGCATTTGAAGCTATATTACTTATATCGCAAGTATTTGAAGCTAAATAATTCGTCTAGCCTGGATTTGAAGCTAAACAATCTACATCGCATTGATTTGCAGCTACATAATGTGTTTCGCATGGTTTTGATGCTAATCTTTCTACATCGCATTGATTTGATCCTACATCATGTGTTTCGCATGGATTTGAATCTAATCTTTCTACATCGCATTGATTTGAACCTACATCATGTGTCTCGCATGGATTTGAAGCTAACTCGTTTATTTCGCTAGCATTTGAAGCTATATCACTTATATCGCAAGTATTCGAAGCTAAATCATTTGTTTCGCATGGATTTGGAGCTAAATCTTCTACATCGCATTGATTTGAAGCTACATCATGTGTCTCGCATGGATTTTAAGCTAACTCGATTATTTCGCCAGAATTTGAAACTATATCACTTATATCGCTCGTACTTGAAGCTAAATCATTTGTTTCGCATGGATTTGAAGCTAAATCATCTACATCGCATTGATTTGAAGCTACATCATGTGTTTCGCATGGATTTGAAGGTAACTCGTTTATTTCGCCAGCATTTGAAGCTATATCACTTATATCGCAAGTAATTGCAGCGAAATCATTTGTGTGTCGCATGGATTTGAAGCTATGATCTACATCGCATTGAATTGAAGCTAAATTGGATTTGAAGCATGAATTGAATCTAAACGCATCTGATTGCAGCTACATAATGTAGTTTCGCATGGTTTTGATGATAATCTTTCTACATCGCATTGATTTGAACCTACATCATGTGTTCTGAATGTTTCGCATGATTTGAAGCTAATCTTTCTACATCGCATTGATTTGAAGCCTACATCATGTGTTTCGCATGGATTTGAAGTTAACTCGTTTATTTCGCCAGCATTTGAAGCTAATATCACTGATATCGCAAGTAATTGAAGCTAAATCATTTGTTTCGCATGGAATTGAAGCGAAACCTTATACATCGCATTGATTTGAAGCTACATCATGTGTTTCGCATGGATTTGATGCTAACGCTTGTTTACAGTATTGATGCTGAAATCATGTGCTTTCGCCTGGATTTGAAGTTACACCTTCTACGTCGCATTGATTTGAAGCTACATCATGTGTTCGCTTGGATTTGAAGCTAACTCGATTATTTCGCCAGAATTTGAAGCTAAATTACTTATATCGCAAGTTTTGAAGCAAAATCATTTGTTTCGAAGCATGGATTTGAAGCTAACTCGTTTATTTCGCCAGCATTTGAAGCTATATCACTTATATCGCAAGTATTTGAAGCTAAGCTATCATTTGTTTCGCATGGATTTGGAGCTAAATCGATTGCTACATCGCTTGATTTGAAGCTATTTTCGCATGTGTTTGAAAGTAACTCGTTTATTTCGCCAGCATTGAGCTTGAAGCTATATCACTTATATCGCAAGTAATTAAGCGAAATCATTTGTGTCGCACGGATTTGAAGCTAAACTTCTACATCGCATTGATTTGAAGCTACATCATGTGTCCGCTCGCATGGATTTGAAGCTAAACCTTCTACATCGCATTCAATTGAAGCTACATCATGTGTCTCGCATGGATTTGAAGCTAAACCTTCTACATCTCATTCAATTGAAGCTACATCATGTGTTACGCATGGATTTGAAGCTAACGCGTTTGTTTCGCCTGCATTTGAAGCTATATCAGTTATATCGCAAGTAATTGAAGCTAAATCATTTGTTTCGCATGGATTTGAATGTAAACAATCTACATCGCCATTGATATGAAGGTATATCATGTGTCTCGCATGGATTTGGAGCTAACTCGATTATTCGCCAGCATTTGAAGCTATATCACTTATATCGCAAGTATTTGAAGCTAAATCATTTGTTTCGCTTGGATTTGAAGCTAAACCTTATACATCGCATTGATTTGAAGCTACATCATGTGTTTCGCATGGATTTGAAGCTAACTCGATTATTTCGCCAGCATTTGCAGCTATATTACTTATATCGCAAGTATTTGAAGCTAAATCATTTGTTTCGCATGGATTTGAAGCTAAATGATCTACATCGCATTGATTTGAAGCTAAATCATTTGTTTCGCATGGATTTGAAGCTTAACAATCTACATCGCATTGATTTGCAGCTACATAATGTGTTTCGCATGGTTTTGATGCTAATCTTTCTACATCGCATTGATTTGAACCTACATCATGTGTTTCGCATGGATTTGAATCTAATCTTTCTACATCGCATTGATTTGAACCTACATCATGTGTTTCGCATGGATTTGAAGCTAACTGGTTTATTTCGCCAGCATTTGAAGCTATATTACTTATATCGCAAGTATTTGAAGCAAAATCATTTGTTTCGCATGGATTTGAAGCTAACTCGTTTATATCGCCAGCATTTCAAGCTATATCACTTATATCGCAAGTATTTGAAGCTAAATCATTTGTTTCGCATGGATTGATGCTAAATCTTCTACATCGCATTGATTTGAAGCTATTTCATGTGTTTCGCATGGATTTGAAGGTAACTCGTTTATTTCGCCAGCATTTGAAGCTATATCACTTATATCGCAAGTAATTGAAGCGAAATCATTTGTGTCGCACGGATTTGAAGCTAAACCTTATACATCGCATTGATTTGAAGCTACATCATGTGTTTCGCATGGATTTGAAGCTAACTCGATTATTTCGCCAGCATTTGGAGCTATATTACTTATATCGCAAGTATTTGAAGCTAAACCATTTGTTTCGCATGGATTTGAAGCTAAATGATCTACATCGCATTGATTTGAAGCTAAATCATTTGTTTCGCATGTATTTGAAGCTAAACAATCTACATCGCATTAATTTGCAGCTACATAATGTGTTTCGCATGGTTTTGATGCTAATCTTTCTACATCGCATTGATTTGAACCTACATCATGTGTTTCGCATGGATTTGAATCTAATCTTTCTACATCGCATTGATTTGAACCTACATCATGTGTTTCGCATGGATTTGAAGCTAACTCGTTTATTTCGCCAGCATTTGAAGCTATATTACTTATATCGCAAGTATTTGAAGCAAAATCATTTGTTTCGCATGGATTTGAAGCTAACTCGTTTATATCGCCATCATTTGAAGCTATATCACTTATATCGCAAGTATTTGAAGCTAAATCATTTGTTTCGCATGGATTTGAAGCTAAATCTTCTACATCGCATTGATTTGAAGCTATTTCATGTGTTACGCATGGATTTGAAGGTAACTCGTTTATTTCGCCAGTATTTGAAGCTATATCACATATATCGCAAGTAATTGAAGCGAAATCATTTGTGTCGCACGGATTTGAAGCTAAACCTTCTACAACGCATTGATTTGAAGCTACATCATGTGTCTCGCATGGATTTGAAGCTAAACCTTCTACATCTCATTAATTTGAAGCTACATCATGTGTTACGCATGGATTTGAAGCTAACGCGTTTGTTTCGCCTGCATTTGAAGCTATATCAGTTATATCGCAAGTAATTGAAGCTAAATCATTTGTTTCGCATGGATTTGAATCTAAACAATCTACATCGCATTGATATGAAGGTATATCATGTGTTTCGCATTGATTTGAAGCTAAACAATCTACATCGCATTGATTTGCAGCTACATAATGTGTTCCGCATGGTTTTGATGCTAATCTTTCTACATCGCATTGATTTGAACCTACATCATGTGTTTCGCATGGATTTGAATCTAATCTTTCTACATCGCATTGATTTGAACCTACATCATGTGATTCGCATGGATTTGAATCTAATCTTTCTACATCGCATTGATTTGAACCTACATCATGTGTTTCGCATGGATTTGAAGCTAACTCGTTTATTTCGCCAGCATTTGAAGCTATATTACTTATATCGCAAGTATTTGAAGCAAAATCATTTGTTTCGCATGGATTTGAAGCTAACTCGTTTATATCGCCAGCATTTGAAGCTATATCACTTATATCGCAAGTATTTCAAGCTAAATCATTTGTTTCGCATGGATTTGAAGCTAAATCTTCTACATCGCATTGATTTGAAGCTATTTCATGTGTTTCGCATGGATTTGAAGGTAACTCGTTTATTTCGCCAGCATTTGAAGCTATATCACTTATATCGCAAGTAATTGAAGCGAAATCATTTGTGTCGCACGGATTTGAAGCTAAACCTTCTACATCGCATTGATTTGAAGCTACATCATGTGTCTCGCATGGATTTGAAGCTAAACCTTCTACATCTCATTCATTTGAAGCTACATCATGTGTTACGCATGGATTTGAAGCTAACTCGTTTATTTCACCAGAATTTGAAGCTATATCAATTATATCTTAAGTAATTGAAGCTAAATCATTTGTTTCGCATGGATTTGGAGCTAAATCTTCTACATCGCATTGATTTGAAGCTACATCATGTGTCTCGCATGGATTTTTAGCTAACTCGATTATTTCGCCAGAATTTGAAACTATATCACTTATATCGCTCGTACTTGAAGCTAAATCATTTGTTTCGCATGGATTTGAAGCTAAATCATCTACATCGCATTGATTTGAAGCTACATCATGTGTTTCGCATGGATTTGAAGCTAACTCGTTTATTTCGCCAGCATTTGAAGCTATATCGCTTATATCGCAAGTAATTGCAGCGAAATCATTTGTGTCGCATGGATTTGAAGCTAAATGATCTACATCGCATTGAATTGAAGCTAAATCATTTGTTACGCATGGATTTGAAGCTAAACAATCTACATCGCATTGATTTGCAGCTACATAATGTGTTTCGCATGGTTTTGATGCTAATCTTTCTACATCGCATTGATTTGAACCTACATCATGTGTTTCGCATGGATTTGAATCTAATCTTTCTACATCGCATTGATTTGAACCTACATCATGTGTTTCGCATGGATTTGAAGCTAACTCGTTTATTTCGCCAGCATTTGAAGCTATATCACTTATATCGCAAGTAATTGAAGCTAAATCATTTGTTTCGCATGGAATTGAAGCTAAACCTTATACATCGCATTGATTTGAAGCTACATCATGTGTTTCGCATGGATTTAAAGCTAACGCGTTTGTTTGACAAGTATTTGAGGCTGAATCATTTCTTTCGCCTGGATTTGAAGTTACACCTTCTACGTCGCATTGATTTGAAGCTACATCATGTGTTTCGCTTGGATTTAAAGCTAACTCGATTATTTCGCCAGAATTTGAAGCTAAATTACTTATATCGCAAGTTTTTGAAGCAAAATCATTTGTTTCGCATGGATTTGAAGCTAACTCGTTTATTTCGCCAGCATTTGAAGCTATATCACTTATATCGCAAGTATGTGAAGCTAAATCATTTGTTTCGCATGGATTTGAATCTAAATCATCTACATCGCATTGATTTGAATGTATTTCATGTGTTTCGCATGAATTTGATGGTAACTCGATTATTTCGCCAGCATTTGAAGCTATATCACTTATATCGCAAGTAATTGAAGCGAAATCATTTGTTTCGTATGGATTTGAAGCTAAACCTTCTACATCGCATTGATTTGAAGCTACATCATGTGTCTCGCATGGATTTGAAGCTAACTCGATTATTTCGCCAGAATTTGAAACTATATCACTTATATCGCTCGAGATTGAAGCTAAATCATTTGTTTCGCATGGATTTGAAGCTAAACCTTCTACATCGCATTGATTTGAAGCAACATGATGTGTTTCGCATGGATTTGAAGCTAACGCGTTTGTTTCGCTTCCATTTGAAGCTATATCACTTATATCGCAAGTAATTGAAGCGAAATCATTTGTTTCGCATGGATCTGAAGCAAAACCTTCTACATCGTATTGATTTGAAGCTTCATCATGTGCTTCGCTTGGATTTGAAGCTAACTCGATTATTTCGCCGGAAATTTGAAGCTATATTACTTATATCGCAAGTTTTTGAAGCGAAATCATTTGTGTCGCATGGATTTGAAGCTAAACCTTCTACATCGCATTGATTTGAAGCTACATCATGTGTTTCGCACGGATTTGAAGCTAAACCTTCTACATCGCATTGATTTGAAGCTACATCATGTGTCTCGCATGGATTTGAAGCTAACTCGATTATTTCGCCAGAATTTGAAACTATATTACTTATATCGCAAGTATTTGAAGCAAGATCATTTGTTTCGCATGGATTTGAAGCTAAACCTTCTACATCGCATTGATTTGATGCTACATCATGTGTTTCGCATGGATTTGATGCTAATCTTTCTACATCGCATTGATTTGAAGCTACATCATGTGTTTCGCATGGATTTGAAGCTAACTCGATTATTTCGCCAGAATTTGAAACTATATCACTTATATCGCAAGTATTTGAAGCCTAATCATTTCTTTCGCAGGGATTTGAAGCTAAACCTTCTATATAGCATTGATTTGAAGCTACATCGTGTGTTTCGCATGGATTTGAAGCTAACTCGATTATTTCGCTAGCATTTGCAGCTATATTAGTTATATCGCAAGTATTTGAAGCTAAATCATTTGTTTAGCATGGATTTTAAGCTAAATGATCTACATCGCATTGATTTGAAGCTAAATCATTTGTTTCGCATGGATTTGAAGCTAAACAATCTACATCGCATTGATTTGCAGCTACATCATGTGTTTCGCATGGATTTGATGCTAATCTTTCTACATCGCATTGATTTGAACCTACATCATGTGTTTCGCATGGATTTGGAGCTAACTCGTTTATTTCGCCAGCACTGGAAGCTATATCACTTATATCGCAAGTATTTGAAACAAAATCATTTGTTTCGAATGGATTTGAAACTAAACCTTCTACACCGCATTGGTTTGAAGCTATATCATGTGTCTCACATGGATTTGAAGGTAACTCGTTTACTTCGCCAGCATTTGAAGCTATATCACTTATATCGCAAGTATTTGAAGCTAAATCATTTGTTTCGCATGGATTTGAAGCTAAACAATCTACATCGCATTGATTTGAAGCTACATCATGTGTTTCGCATGGATTTGATGCTAATCTTTCTACATCGCATTGATTTGAACCTACTTCCTCTGTTTGGCATGGATTTGAAGCTAACTCGTTTATTTCGACAGCATTTGAAGCTATATCACTTTTATCGCAAGTAATTGAAGCTAAATCATTTGTTTCGCATGGATTTGAAGCTAAACAATCTACATCGCATTGATTTGAAGCTACATCATGTGTTTCGCATGGATTTGAAGCTAATCTTTCTACATCGCATTGATTTGAACCTACATCATGTGTTTCGCATGGATTTGAAGCTAACTCGTTTATTTCACCAGCATTTGAAGCTATATCAGTTATATCTTAAGTAATTGAAGCTAAATCATTTGTTTCGCATGGATTTGGAGCTAAATCTTCTACATCGCATTGATTTGAAGCTACATCATGTGTCTCGCATGGATTTTTAGCTAACTCGATTATTTCGCCAGAATTTGAAACTATATCACTTATATCGCTCGTACTTGAAGCTAAATCATTTGTTTCGCATGGATTTGAAGCTAAATCATCTACATCGCATTGATTTGAAGCTACATCATGTGTTTCGCATGGATTTGAAGGTAACTCGTTTATTTCGCCAGCATTTGAAGCTATATCGCTTATATCGCAAGTAATTGCAGCGAAATCATTTGTGTCGCATGGATTTGAAGCTAAATGATCTACATCGCATTGAATTGAAGCTAAATCATTTGTTACGCATGGATTTGAAGCTAAACAATCTACATCGCATTGATTTGCAGCTACATAATGTGTTTCGCATGGTTTTGATGCTAATCTTTCTACATCGCATTGATTTGAACCTACATCATGTGTTTCGCATGGATTTGAATCTAATCTTTCTACATCGCATTGATTTGAACCTACATCATGTGTTTCGCATGGATTTGAAGCTAACTCGTTTATTTCGCCAGCATTTGAAGCTATATCACTTATATCGCAAGTAATTGAAGCTAAATGATTTGTTTCGCATGGAATTGATGCTAAACCTTATACATCGCATTGATTTGAAGCTACATCATGTGTTTCGCATGGATTTGAAGCTAACGCGTTTGTTTGACAAGTATTTGAGGCTGAATCATTTCTTTCGCCTGGATTTGAAGTTACACCTTCTACGTCGCATTGATTTGAAGCTACATCATGTGTTTCGCTTGGATTTGAAGCTAACTCGATTATTTCGCCAGAATTTGAAGCTAAATTACTTATATCGCAAGTTTTTGAAGCAAAATCATTTGTTTCGCATGGATTTGAAGCTAACTCGTTTATTTCGCCAGCATTTGAAGCTATATCACTTATATCGCAAGTATGTGAAGCTAAATCATTTGTTTCGCATGGATTTGAATCTAAATCATCTACATCGCATTGATTTGAATGTATTTCATGTGTTTCGCATGAATTTGATGGTAACTCGATTATTTCGCCAGCATTTGAAGCTATATCACTTATATCGCAAGTAATTGAAGCGAAATCATTTGTTTCGTATGGATTTGAAGCTAAACCTTCTACATCGCATTGATTTGAACCTACATCATGTGTCTCGCATGGATTTGAAGCTAACTCGATTATTTCGCCAGAATTTGAAACTATATCACTTATATCGCTCGAGATTGAAGCTAAATCATTTGTTTCGCATGGATTTGAAGCTAAACCTTCTATATCGCATTGATTTGAAGCAACATGATGTGTTTCGCATGGATTTGAAGCTAACGCGTTTGTTTCGCTTGCATTTGAAGCTATATCACTTATATCGCAAGTAATTGAAGCGAAATCATTTGTTTCGCATGGATTTGAATCTAATCTTTCTACATCGCATTGATTTGAACCTACATCATGTGTTTCGCATGGATTTGAAGCTAACTCGTTTATTTCGCCAGCATTTGAAGCTATATCACTTATATCGCAATTATTTGAAGCTAAATCATTTGTTTCGCATGGATTTGGAGCTAAATCTTCTACATCGCATTGATTTGAAGCTATTTCATGTGTTTCGCATGGATTTGAAAGTAACTCGTTTATTTCGCAGGCATTTGAAGCTATATCACTTATATCGCAAGTAATTGAAGCGAAATCATTTGTGTCGCACGGATTTGAAGCTAAACCTTCTACATCGCATTGATTTGAAGCTACATCATGTGTCTCGCATGGATTTGAAGCTAAACCTTCTACATCTCATTCAATTGAAGCTACATCATGTGTTACGCATGGATTTGAAGCTAACGCGTTTGTTTCGCCTGCATTTGAAGCTATATCAGTTATATCGCAAGTAATTGAAGCTAAATCATTTGTTTCGCATGGATTTGAATCTAAACAATCTACATCGCATTGATATGAAGGTATATCATGTGTTTCGCATTGATTTGAAGCTAAACAATCTACATCGCATTGATTTGCAGCTACATAATGTGTTCCGCATGGTTTTGATGCTAATCTTTCTACATCGCATTGATTTGAACCTACATCATGTGTTTCGCATGGATTTGAATCTAATCTTTCTACATCGCATTGATTTGAACCTACATCATGTGTTTCGCATGGATTTGAATCTAATCTTTCTACATCGCATTGATTTGAACCTACATCATATGTTTCGCATGGATTTGAAGCTAACTCGTTTATTTCGCCAGCATTTGAAGCTATATTACTTATATCGCAAGTATTTGAAGCTAAATAATTCGTCTAGCCTGGATTTGAAGCTAAACAATCTACATCGCATTGATTTGCAGCTACATAATGTGTTTCGCATGGTTTTGATGCTAATCTTTCTACATCGCATTGATTTGAACCTACATCATGTGTTTCGCATGGATTTGAATCTAATCTTTCTACATCGCATTGATTTGAACCTACATCATGTGTTTCGCATGGATTTGAAGCTAACTCGTTTATTTCGCCAGCATTTGAAGCTATATTACTTATATCGCAAGTATTTGAAGCAAAATCATTTGTTTCGCATGGATTTGAAGCTAACTCGTTTATATCGCCAGCATTTGAAGCTATATCACTTATATCGCAAGTATTTGAAGCTAAATCATTTGTTTCGCATGGATTTGATGCTAAATCTTCTACATCGCATTGATTTGAAGCTATTTCATGTGTTTCGCATGGATTTGAAGCTAACGCGTTTGTTTCGCTTGCATTTGAAGCTATATCACTTATATCGCAAGTAATTGAAGCGAAATCATTTGTTTCGCATGGATTTGAATCTAATCTTTCTACATCGCATTGATTTGAACCTACATCATGTGTTTCGCATGGATTTGAAGCTAACTCGTTTATTTCGCCAGCATTTGAAGCTATATCACTTATATCGCAATTATTTGAAGCTAAATCAATTGTTTCGCATGGATTTGGAGCTAAATCTTCTACATCGCATTGATTTGAAGCTATTTCATGTGTTTCGCATGGATTTGAAAGTAACTCGTTTATTTCGCCAGCATTTGAAGCTATATCACTTATATCGCAAGTAATTGAAGCGGAATCATTTTTGTCGCGCGGATTTGAAGCTAAACCTTCTACATCGCATTGATTTGAAGCTACATCATGTGTCTCGCATGGATTTGAAGCTAACGCGTTTGTTTCGCCTGCATTTGAAGCTATATCAGTTATATCGCAAGTAATTGAAGCTAAATCATTTGTTTCGCATGGAATTGAATGTAAACAATCTACATCGCATTGATATGAAGGTATATCATGTGTCTCGCATGGATTTGGAGCTAACTCGATTATTTCGCCAGAATTTGAAACTATATCACTTATATCGCAAGTATTTGAAGCTAAATCATTTGTTTCGCTTGGATTTGAAGCTAAACCTTATACATCGCATTGATTTGAAGCTAACTCAATTATTTCGCCAGCATTTACAGCTATATTACTTATATCGCAAGTATTTGAAGCTAAATCATTTGTTTCGCATGGATTTGAAGCTAAATGATCTACATCGCATTGATTTGAAGCTAAATCATTTGTTTCGCATGGATTTGAAGCTAAACAATCTATATCGCATTGATTTGCAGCTACATAATGTGTTTCGCATGGTTTTGATGCTAATCTTTCTACATCGCATTGATTTGAACCTACATCATGTGTTTCGCATGGATTTGAAGCTAACTCGTTTATTTCGCCAGCATTTGAAGCTATATTACTTATATCGCAAGTATTTGAAGCAAAATGATTTGTTTCGCATGGATTTGAAGCTAACTCGTTTATATCGCCAGCATTTGAAGCTATATCACTTATATCGCAAGTGTTTGAAGCTAAATCATTTGTTTCGCATGGATTTGAAGCTAAATCTTCTACATCGCATTGATTTGAAGCTATTTCATGTGTTTCGCATGGATTTGAAGGTAACTCGTTTATTTCGCCAGCATTTGAAGCTATATCACTTATATCGCAAGTAATTGAAGCGAAATCATTTGTGTAGCACGGATTTGAAGCTAAACCTTCTACATCGCATTGATTTGAAGCTACATCATGTGTCTCGCATGGATTTGAAGCTAAACCTTCTACATCTCATTCATTTGAAGCTACATCATGTGTTACGCATGGATTTGAAGCTAACGCGTTTGTTTCGCCAGCATTTGAAGCTATATTACTTATATCGCAAGTATTTGAAGCAAAATCATTTGTTTCGCATGGATTTGAAGCTAACTCGTTTATATCGCCAGCATTTGTAGCTATATCACTTATATCGCAAGTATTTGAAGCTAAATCATTTGTTTCGCATGCATTTGAAGCTAAATCTTCTACATCGCATTGATTTGAAGCTACATCATGTGTTTCGCATGGATTTGAAGGTAACTCGTTTATTTCGCCAGCATTTGAAGCTATATCGCTTATATCGCAAGTAATTGCAGCGAAATCATTTGTGTCGCATGGATTTGAAGCTAAATGATCTACATCGCATTGAATTGAAGCTAAATCATTTGTTACGCATGGATTTGAAGCTAAACAATCTACATCGCATTGATTTGCAGCTACATAATGTGTTTCGCATGGTTTTGATGCTAATCTTTCTACATCGCATTGATTTGAACCTACATCATGTGTTTCGCATGGATTTGAATCTAATCTTTCTACATCGCATTGATTTGAACCTACATCATGTGTTTCGCATGGATTTGAAGCTAACTCGTTTATTTCGCCAGCATTTGAAGCTATATCACTTATATCGCAAGTAATTGAAGCTAAATCATTTGTTTCGCACGGAATTGAAGCTAAACCTTATACATCGCATTGATTTGAAGCTACATCATGTGTTTCGCATGGATTTGAAGCTAACGCGTTTGTTTGACAAGTATTTGAGGCTGAATCATTTCTTTCGCCTGGATTTGAAGTTACACCTTCTACGTCGCATTGATTTGAAGCTACATCATGTGTTTCGCTTGGATTTGAAGCTAACTCGATTATTTCGCCAGAATTTGAAGCTAAATTACTTATATCGCAAGTTTTTGAAGCAAAATCATTTGTTTCGCATGGATTTGAAGCTAACTCGTTTATTTCGCCAGCATTTGAAGCTATATCACTTATATCGCAAGTATGTGAAGCTAAATCATTTGTTTCGCATGGATTTGAATCTAAATCATCTACATCGCATTGATTTGAATGTATTTCATGTGTTTCGCATGAATTTGATGGTAACTCGATTATTTCGCCAGCATTTGAAGCTATATCACTTATATCGCAAGTAATTGAAGCGAAATCATTTGTTTCGTATGGATTTGAAGCTAAACCTTCTACATCGCATTGATTTGAAGCTACATCATGTGTCTCGCATGGATTTGAAGCTAACTCGATTATTTCGCCAGAATTTGAAACTATATCACTTATATCGTTCGAGATTGAAGCTAAATCATTTGTTTCGCATGGATTTGAAGCTAAACCTTCTACATCGCATTGATTTGAAGCAACATGATGTGTTTCGCATGGATTTGAAGCTAACGCGTTTGTTTCGCTTGCATTTGAAGCTATATCACTTATATCGCAAGTAATTGAAGCGAAATCATTTGTTTCGCATGGATTTGAATCTAATCTTTCTACATCGCATTGATTTGAACCTACATCATGTGTTTCGCATGGATTTGAAGCTAACTCGTTTATTTCGCCAGCATTTGATGCTATATCACCTATATCGCAATTATTTGAAGCTAAATCATTTGTTTCGCATGGATTTGGAGCTAAATCTTCTACATCGCATTGATTTGAAGCTATTTCATGTGTTTCGCATGGATTTGAAAGTAACTCGTTTATTTCGCAGGCATTTGAAGCTATATCACTTATATCGCAAGTAATTGAAGCGAAATCATTTGTGTCGCACGGATTTGAAGCTAAACCTTCTACATCGCATTGATTTGAAGCTACATCATGTGTCTCGCATGGATTTGAAGCTAAACCTTCTACATCTCATTCAATTGAAGCTACATCATGTGTTACGCATGGATTTGAAGCTAACGCGTTTGTTTCGCCTGCATTTGAAGCTATATCAGTTATATCGCAAGTAATTGAAGCTAAATCATTTGTTTCGCATGGATTTGAATCTAAACAATCTACATCGCATTGATATGAAGGTATATCATGTGTTTCGCATTGATTTGAAGCTAACTCGTTCGTTTCGACTGCATTTGAAGCTATATCACGTATACGGCAAGTATTTGAAGATAAATCATTTTTTTCGAAGGAATTTGAAGCTAAACCTTCTACATCGCATTGATTTGAAGCTACATCATGTGTCTCGCATGGATTTGGAGCTAACTCGATTATTTCGCCAGAATTTGAAACTATATCACTTATATCGCAAGTATTTGAAGCTAAATCATTTGTTTCGCTTGGATTTGAAGCTAAACCTTATACATCGCATTGATTTGAAGCTACATCATGTGTTTCGCATGGATTTGAAGCTAACTCGATTATTTCGCCAGCATTTGCAGCTATATTACTTATATCGCAAGTATTTGAAGCTAAACCATTTGTTTCGCATGGATTTGAAGCTAAATGATCTACATCGCATTGATTTGAAGCTAAATCATTTGTTTCGCATGGATTTGAAGCTAAACAATCTACATCGCATTGATTTGCAGCTACATAATGTGTTTCGCATGGTTTTGATGCTAATCTTTCTACATCGCATTGATTTGATCCTACATCATGTGTTTCGCATGGATTTGAATCTAATCTTTCTACATCGCATTGATTTGAACCTACATCATATGTTTCGCATGGATTTGAAGCTAACTCGTTTATTTCGCCAGCATTTGAAGCTATATTACTTATATCGCAAGTATTTGAAGCTAAATAATTCGTCTAGCCTGGATTTGAAGCTAAACAATCTACATCGCATTGATTTGCAGCTACATAATGTGTTTCGCATGGTTTTGATGCTAATCTTTCTATATCGCATTGATTTGATCCTACATCATGTGTTTCGCATGGATTTGAATCTAATCTTTCTACATCGCATTGATTTGAACCTACATCATGTGTTTCGCATGGATTTGAAGCTAACTCGTTTATTTCGCCAGCATTTGAAGCTATATCACTCATATCTCAAGTAATTGCAGCGAAATCATTTGTGTCGCATGGATTTGAAGCTAAATGATCTACATCACATTGAATTGAAGCTAAATCATTTGTTACGCATGGATTTGAAGCTAAACAATCTACATCGCATTGATTTGCAGCTACATAATGTGTTTCGCATGGATTTGAAGCTAACTCGTTTATTTCGCCAGCATTTGAAGCTATATTACTTATATCGCAAGTATTTGAAGCAAAATCATTTGTTTCGCATGGATTTGAAGCTAACTCGTTTATATCGCCAGCATTTGTAGCTATATCACTTATATCGCAAGTATTTGAAGCTAAATCATTTGTTTCGCATGCATTTGAAGCTAAATCTTCTACATCGCATTGATTTGAAGCTATTTCATGTGTTTCGCATGGACTTGAAGCTAACTCGTTTATTTCGGCAGCATTTGAAGCTATATCACTTATATCGCAATTATTTGAAGCTAAATCATTTGTTTCGCATGGATTTGGAGCTAAATCTTCTACATCGCATTGATTTGAAGCTATTTCATGTGTTTCGCATGGATTTGAAAGTAACTCGTTTATTTCGCCAGCATTTGAAGCTATATCACTTATATCGCAAGTAATTGAAGCGAAATCATTTGTGTCGCACGGATTTGAAGCTAAACCTTCTACATCGCATTGATTTGAAGCTACATCATGTGTCTCGCATGGATTTGAAGCTAAACCTTCTACATCTCATTCAATTGAAGCTACATCATGTGTTACGCATGGATTTGAAGCTAACGCGTTTGTTTCGCCTGCATTTGAAGCTATATCAGTTATATCGCAAGTAATTGAAGCTAAATCATTTGTTTCGCATGGATTTGAATGTAAACAATCTACATCGCATTGATATGAAGGTATATCATCTGTCTCGCATGGATTTGGAGCTAACTCGATTATTTCGCCAGAATTTGAAACTATATCACTTATATCGCAAATATTTGAAGCTAAATCATTTGTTTCGCTTGGATTTGAAGCTAAACCTTATACATCGCATTGATTTGAAGCTACATCATGTGTTTCGCATGGATTTGAAGCTAACTCGATTATTTCGCCAGCATTTGCAGCTATATTACTTATATCGCAAGTATTTGAAGCTAAATCATTTGTTTCGCATGGATTTGAAGCTAAATGATCTACATCGCATTGATTTGAAGCTAAATCATTTGTTTCGCATGGATTTGAAGCTAAACAATCTACATCACATTGATTTGCAGCTACATAATGCGTTTCGCATGGTTTTGATGCTAATCTTTCTACATCGCATTGATTTGAACCTACATCATGTGTTTCGCATGGATTTGAATCTAATCTTTCTACATCGCATTGAATTGAACCTACATCATGTGTTTCGCATGGATTTGAAGGTAACTCGTTTATTTCGCCAGCATTTGAAGCTATATCACTTATATCGCAAGTAATTGAAGCGAAATCATTTGTGTCGCACGGATTTGAAGCTAAACCTTCTACATCTCATTCATTTGAAGCTACATCATGTGTTACGCATGGATTTGAAGCTAACGCGTTTGTTTCGCCTGCATTTGAAGCTATATCATTTATATCGCAAGTAATTGAAGCTAAATCATTTGTTTCGCATGGATTTGAATCTAAACAATCTACATCGCATTGATATGAAGGTATATAATGTGTTTCGCATTGATTTGAAGCTAACTCGTTCGTTTCGACTGCATTTGAAGCTATATCACGTATACGGCAAGTATTTGAAGATAAATCATTTTTTTCGAAGGAATTTGAAGCTAAACCTTCTACATCGCATTGATTTGAAGCTACATGATGTGTCTCGCATGGATTTGGAGCTAACTCGATTATTTCGCCAGAATTTGAAACTATATCACTTATATCGCAAGTATTTGAAGCTAAATCATTTGTTTCGCTTGGATTTGAAGCTAAACCTTATACATCGCATTGATTTGAAGCTACATCATGTGTTTCGCATGGATTTGAAGCTAACTCGATTATTTCGCCAGCATTTGGAGCTATATTACTTATATCGCAAGTATTTGAAGCTAAACCATTTGTTTCGCATGGATTTGAAGCTAAATGATCTACATCGCATTGATTTGAAGCTAAATCATTTGTTTCGCATGGATTTGAAGCTAAACAATCTACATCGCATTGATTTGCAGCTACATAATGTATTTCGCATGGTTTTGATGCTAATCTTTCTACATCGCATTGATTTGATCCTACGTCATGTGTTTCGCATGGATTTGAATCTAATCTTTCTACATCGCATTGATTTGAACCTACATCATATGTTTCGCATGGATTTGAAGCTAACTCGTTTATTTCGCCAGCATTTGAAGCTATATTACTTATATCGCAAGTATTTGAAGCTAAATAATTCGTCTAGCCTGGATTTGAAGCTAAACAATCTACATCGCATTGATTTGCAGCTACATAATGTGTTTCGCATGGTTTTGATGCTAATCTTTCTACATCGCATTGATTTGATCCTACATCATGTGTTTCGCATGGATTTGAATCTAATCTTTCTACATCGCATTGATTTGAACCTACATCATGTGTTTCGCATGGATTTGAAGCTAACTCGTTTATTTCGCCAGCATTTGAAGCTATATCACTTATATCGCAAGTATTCGAAGCTAAATCATTTGTTTCGCATGGATTTGGAGCTAAATCTTCTACATCGCATTGATTTGAATCTACATCATGTGTCTCGCATGGATTTTAAGCTAACTCGATTATTTCGCCAGAATTTGAAACTATATCACTTATTTCGCTCGTACTTGAAGCTAAATCATTTGTTTCGCATGGATTTGAAGCTAAATCATCTACATCGCATTGATTTGCAGCTACATAATGTGTTCCGCATGGTTTTGATGCTAATCTTTCTACATCGCATTGATTTGAACCTACATCATGTGTTTCGCATGGATTTGAATCTAATCTTTCTACATCGCATTGATTTGAACCTACATCATGTGTTTCGCATGGATTTGAATCTAATTTTTCTACATCGCATTGATTTGAACATACATCATGTGTTTCGCATGGATTTGAAGCTAACTCGTTTATTTCGCCAGCATTTGAACCTATATTACTTATATCGCAAGTATTTGAAGCAAAATCATTTGTTTCGCATGGATTTGAAGCTAACTCGTTTATATCGCCAGCATTTGAAGCTATATCACTTATATCGCAAGTATTTGAAGCTAAATCATTTGTTTCGCATGGATTTGAAGCTAAATCTTCTACATCGCATTGATTTGAAGCTATTTCATGTGTTTCGCATGGATTTGAAGGTAACTCGTTTATTTCGCCAGCATTTGAAGCTATATCACTTATATCGCAAGTAATTGAAGCGAAATCATTTGTGTCGCACGGATTTGAAGCTAAACCTTCTACATCGCATTGATTTGAAGCTACATCATGTGTCTCGCATGGATTTGAAGCTAAACCTTCTACATCTCATTCATTTGCAGCTACATCATGTGTTACGCATGGATTTGAAGCTAACGCGTTTGTTTCGCCTGCATTTGAAGCTATATCAGTTATATCTTAAGTAATTGAAGCTAAATCATTTGTTTCGCATGGATTTGGAGCTAAATCTTCTACATCGCATTGATTTGAAGCTACATCATGTGTCTCGCATGGATTTTTAGCTAACTCGATTATTTCGCCAGAATTTGAAACTATATCACTTATATCGCTCGTACTTGAAGCTAAATCATTTGTTTCGCATGGATTTGAAGCTAAATCATCTACATCGCATTGATTTGAAGCTACATCATGTGTTTCGCATGGATTTGAAGGTAACTCGTTTATTTCGCCAGCATTTGAAGCTATATCGCTTATATCGCAAGTAATTGCAGCGAAATCATTTGTGTCGCATGGATTTGAAGCTAAATGATCTACATCGCATTGAATTGAAGCTAAATCATTTGTTACGCATGGATTTGAAGCTAAACAATCTGCATCGCATTGATTTGCAGCTACATAATGTGTTTCGCATGGTTTTGATGCTAATCTTTCTACATCGCATTGATTTGAACCTACATCATGTGTTTCGCATGGATTTGAATCTAATCTTTCTACATCGCATTGATTTGAACCTACATCATGTGTTTCGCATGGATTTGAAGCTAACTCGTTTATTTCGCCAGCATTTGAAGCTATATCACTTATATCGCAAGTAATTGAAGCTAAATCATTTGTTTCGCATGGAATTGAAGCTAAACCTTATACATCGCATTGATTTGAAGCTACATCATGTGTTTCGCATGGATTTGAAGCTAACGCGTTTGTTTGACAAGTTTTTGAGGCTGAATCATTTCTTTCGCCTGGATTTGAAGTTACACCTTCTACGTCGCATTGATTTGAAGCTACATCATGTGTTTCGCTTGGATTTGAAGCTAACTCGATTATTTCGCTAGAATTTGAAGCTAAATTACTTATATCGCAAGTTTTTGAAGCAAAATCATTTGTTTCGCATGGATTTGAAGCTAACTCGTTTATTTCGCCAGCATTTGAAGCTATATCACTTATATCGCAAGTATGTGAAGCTAAATCATTTGTTTCGCATGGATTTGAATCTAAATCATCTACATCGCATTGATTTGAATGTATTTCATGTGTTTCGCATGAATTTGATGGTAACTCGACTATTTCGCCAGCATTTGAAGCTATATCACTTATATCGCAAGTAATTGAAGCGAAATCATTTGTTTCGTATGGATTTGAAGCTAAACCTTCTACGTCGCATTGATTTGAAGCTACATCATGTGTCTCGCATGGATTTGAAGCTAACTCGATTATTTCGCCAGAATTTGAAACTATATCACTTATATCGCTCGAGATTGAAGCTAAATCATTTGTTTCGCATGGATTTGAAGCTAAACCTTCTACATCGCATTGATTTGAAGCAACATGATGTGTTTCGCATGGATTTGAAGCTAACGCGTTTGTTTCGCTTCCATTTGAAGCTATATCACTTATATCGCAAGTAATTGAAGCGAAATCATTTGTTTCGCATGGATCTGAAGCAAAACCTTCTACATCGTATTGATTTGAAGCTTCATCATGTGCTTCGCTTGGATTTGAAGCTAACTCGATTATTTCGCCGGAAATTTGAAGCTATATTACTTATATCGCAAGTATTTGAAGCGAAATCATTTGTGTCGCATGGATTTGAAGCTAAACCTTCTACATCGCATTGATTTGAAGCTACATCATGTGTTTCGCATGGATTTGAAGCTAACGCGTTTGTTTCGCTTGCATTTGAAGCTATATCACTTATATCGCAAGTAATTGAAGCGAAATCATTTGTTTCGCATGGATTTGAATCTAATCTTTCTACATCGCATTGATTTGAACCTACATCATGTGTTTCGCATGGATTTGAAGCTAACTCGTTTATTTCGCCAGCATTTGAAGCTATATCACTTATATCGCAATTATTTGAAGCTAAATCATTTGTTTCGCATGGATTTGGAGCTAAATCTTCTACATCGCATTGATTTGAAGCTATTTCATGTGTTTCGCATGGATTTGAAAGTAACTCGTTTATTTCGCAGGCATTTGAAGCTATATCACTTATATCGCAAGTAATTGAAGCGAAATCATTTGTGTCGCACGGATTTGAAGCTAAACCTTCTACATCGCATTGATTTGAAGCTACATCATGTGTCTCGCATGGATTTGAAGCTAAACCTTCTACATCTCATTCAATTGATGCTACATCATGTGTTACGCATGGATTTGAAGCTAACGCGTTTGTTTCGCCTGCATTTGAAGCTATATCAGTTATATCGCAAGTAATTGAAGCTAAATCATTTGTTTCGCATGGATTTGAATCTAAACAATCTACATCGCATTGATATGATGGTATATCATGTGTTTCGCATTGATTTGAAGCTAAACAATCTACATCGCATTGATTTGCAGCTACATAATGTGTTCCGCATGGTTTTGATGCTACTCTTTCTACATCGCATTGATTTGAACCTACATCATGTGTTTCGCATGGATTTGAATCTAATCTTTCTACATCGCATTGATTTGAACCTACATCATGTGTTTCGCATGGATTTGAATCTAATCTTTCTACATCGCATTGATTTGAACCTACATCATGTGTTTCGCATGGATTTAAAGCTAACTCGTTTATTTCGCCAGCATTTGAAGCTATATTACTTATATCGCAAGTATTTGAAGCAAAATCATTTGTTTCGCATGGATTTGAAGCTAACTCGTTTATATCGCCAGCATTTGAAGCTATATCACTTATATCGCAAGTATTTGAAGCTAAATCATTTGTTTCGCATGGATTTGAAGCTAAATCTTCTACATCGCATTGATTTGAAGCTATTTCATGTGTTTCGCATGGATTTGAAGGTAACTCGTTTATTTCGCCAGCATTTGAAGCTATATCACTTATATCGCAAGTAATTGAAGCGAAATCATTTGTGTCGCACGGATTTGAAGCTAAACCTTCTACATCGCATTGATTTGAAGCTACATCATGTGTCTCGCATGGATTTGAAGCTAAACCTTCTACATCTCATTCATTTGAAGCTACATCATGTGTTACGCATGGATTTGAAGCTAACGCGTTTGTTTCGCCTGCATTTGAAGCTATATCAGTTATATCTTAAGTAATTGAAGCTAAATCATTTGTTTCGCATGGATTTGGAGCTAAATCTTCTACATCGCATTGATTTGAAGCTACATCATGTGTCTCGCATGGATTTTTAGCTAACTCGATTATTTCGCCAGAATTTGAAACTATATCGCTTATATCGCTCGTACTTGAAGCTAAATCATTTGTTTCGCATGGATTTGAAGCTAAATCATCTACATCGCATTGATTTGAAGCTACATCATGTGTTTCGCATGGATTTGAAGGTAACTCGTTTATTTCGCCAGCATTTGAAGCTATATCACTTATATCGCAAGTAATTGCAGCGAAATCATTTGTGTCGCATGGATTTGAAGCTAAATGATCTACATCGCATTGAATTGAAGCTAAATCATTTGTTACGCATGGATTTGAAGCTAAACAATCTACATCGCATTGATCTGCAGCTACATAATGTGTTTCGCATGGTTTTGATGCTAATCTTTCTACATCGCATTGATTTGAACCTACATCATGTGTTTCGCATGGATTTGAATCTAATCTTTCTACATCGCATTGATTTGCAGTTACATAATGCGTTTCGCATGGATTTGAATCTAATCTTTCTACATCGCATTGATTTGAACCTACATCATGTGTTTCGCATGGATTTGAAGCTAACTCGTTTATTTCGCCAGCATTTGAAGCTATATCACTTATATCGCAAGTAATTGAAGCTAAATCATTTGTTTCGCATGGAATTGAAGCTAAACCTTATACATCGCATTGATTTGAAGCTACATCATGTGTTTCGCATGGATTTGAAGCTAACGCGTTTGTTTGACAAGTATTTGAGGCTGAATCATTTCTTTCGCCTGGATTTGAAGTTACACCTTCTACGTCGCATTGATTTGAAGCTACATCATGTGTTTCGCTTGGATTTGAAGCTAACTCGATTATTTTGCCAGAATTTGAAGCTAAATTACTTATATCGCAAGTTTTTGAAGCAAAATCATTTGTTTCGCAAGGATTTGAAGCTAACTCGTTTATTTCGCCAGCATCTGAAGCTATATCACTTATATCGCAAGTATGTGAAGCTAAATCATTTGTTTCGCATGGATTTGAATCTAAATCATCTACATCGCATTGATTTGAATGTATTTCATGTGTTTCGCATGAATTTGATGGTAACTCGATTATTTCGCCAGCATTTGAAGCTATATCACTTATATCGCAAGTAATTGAAGCGAAATCATTTGTTTCGTATGGATTTGAAGCTAAACCTTCTACATCGCATTGATTTGAAGCTACATCATGTGTTTCGCATGGATTTGAAGCTAACGCGTTTCTTTCGCCTGCATTCGAAGCTATATCACTTATATCGCAAGTAATTGAAGCGAAATCATTTGTGTCGCACGGATTTGAAGCTAAACCTTCTACATCGCATTGATTTGAAGCTACATCATGTGTCTCGCATGGATTTGAAGCTAACTCGATTATTTCGCCAGAATTTGAAACTATATTACTTATATCGCAAGTATTTGAAGCAAGATCATTTGTTTCGCATGGATTTGAAGCTAAACCTTCTACATCGCATTGATTTGATGCTACATCATGTGTTTCGCATGGATTTGATGCTAATCTTTCTACATCGCATTGATTTGAAGCTACATCATGTGTTTCGCATGGATTTGAAGCTAACTCGATTATTTCGCCAGAATTTGAAACTATATCACTTATATCGCAAGTATTTGAAGCTAAATCATTTCTTTCGCAGGGATTTGAAGCTAAACCTTCTATATAGTATTGATTTGAAGCTACATCGTGTGTTTCGCATGGATTTGAAGCTAACTCGATTATTTCGCTAGCATTTGCAGCTATATTAGTTATATCGCAAGTATTTGAAGCTAAATCATTTGTTTAGCATGGATTTGAAGCTAAATGATCTACATCGCATTGATTTGAAGCTAAATCATTTGTTTCGCATGGATTTGAAGCTAAACAATCTACATCGCATTGATTTGCAGCTACATCATGTGTTTCGCATGGATTTGATGCTAATCTTTCTACATCGCATTGATTTGAACCTACATCATGTGTTTCGCATGGATTTGAAGCTAACTCGTTTATTTCGCCAGCACTGGAAGCTGTATCACTTATATCGCAAGTATTTGAAGCTAAATCATTTGTTTCGCATGGATTTGAATCTAAATCATCTACATCGCATTGATTTGAATGTATTTCATGTGTTTCGCATGAATTTGATGGTAACTCGATTATTTCGCCAGCATTTGAAGCTATATCACTTATATCGCAAGTAAATGAAGCGAAATCATTTGTTTCGTATGGATTTGAAGCTAAACCTTCTACATCGCATTGATTTGAAGCTACATCATGTGTTTCGCATGGATTTGAAGCTAACGCGTTTCTTTCGCCTGCATTCGAAGCTATATCACTTATATCGCAAGTAATTGAAGCGAAATCATTTGTGTCGCACGGATTTGAAGCTAAACCTTCTACATCGCATTGATTTGAAGCTACATCATGTGTCTCGCATGGATTTGAAGCTAACTCGATTATTTCGCCAGAATTTGAAACTATATTACTTATATCGCAAGTATTTGAAGCAAGATCATTTGTTTCGCATGGATTTGAAGCTAAACCTTCTACATCGCATTGATTTGATGCTACATCATGTGTTTCGCATGGATTTGATGCTAATCTTTCTACATCGCATTGATTTGAAGCTACATCATGTGTTTCGCATGGATTTGAAGCTAACTCGATTATTTCGCCAGAATTTGAAACTATATCACTTATATCGCAAGTATTTGAAGCTAAATCATTTCTTTCGCAGGGATTTGAAGCTAAACCTTCTATATAGCATTGATTTGAAGCTACATCGTGTGTTTCGCATGGATTTGAAGCTAACTCGATTATTTCGCTAGCATTTGCAGCTATATTAGTTATATCGCAAGTATTTGAAGCTAAATCATTTGTTTCGCATGGATTTGAAGCTAAACAATCTACATCGCATTGATTTGAAGCTACATCATGTGTTTCGCATGGATTTGATGCTAATCTTTCTACATCGCATTGATTTGAACCTACTTCCTCTGTTTGGCATGGATTTGAAGCTAACTCGTTTATTTCGCCAGCATTTGAAGCTATATCACTTTTATCGCAAGTAATTGAAGCTAAATCATTTGTTTCGCATGGATTTGAAGCTAAACAATCTACATCGCATTGATTTGAAGCTACATCATGTGTTTCGCATGGATTTGAAGCTAATCTTTCTACATCGCATTGATTTGAACCTACATCATGTGTTTCGCATGGATTTGAAGCTAACTCGTTTATTTCACCAGCATTTGAAGCTATATCAGTTATATCTTAAGTAATTGAAGCTAAATCATTTGTTTCGCATGGATTTGGAGCTAAATCTTCTACATCGCATTGATTTGAAGCTACATCATGTGTCTCGCATGGATTTTTAGCTAACTCGATTATTTCGCCAGAATTTGAATCTATATCACTTATATCGCTCGTACTTGAAGCTAAATCATTTGTTTCGCATGGATTTGAAGCTAAATCATCTACATCGCATTGATTTGAAGCTACATCATGTGTTTCGCATGGATTTGAAGGTAACTCGTTTATTTCGCCAGCATTTGAAGCTATATCGCTTATATCGCAAGTAATTGCAGCGAAATCATTTGTGTCGCATGGATTTGAAGCTAAATGATCTACATCGCATTGAATTGAAGCTAAATCATTTGTTACGCATGGATTTGAAGCTAAACAATCTACATCGCATTGATTTGCAGCTACATAATGTGTTTCGCATGTTTTTGATGCTAATCTTTCTACATCGCATTGATTTGAACCTACATCATGTGTTTCGCATGGATTTGAATCTAATCTTTCTACATCGCATTGATTTGAACCTACATCATGTGTTTCGCATGGATTTGAAGCTAACTCGTTTATTTCGCCAGCATTTGAAGCTATATCACTTATATCGCAAGTAATTGAAGCTAAATCATTTGTTTCGCATGGAATTGAAGCTAAACCTTATACATCGCATTGATTTGAAGCTACATCATGTGTTTCGCATGGATTTGAAGCTAACGCGTTTGTTTGACAAGTATTTGAGGCTGAATCATTTCTTTCGCCTGGATTTGAAGTTACACCTTCTACGTCGCATTGATTTGAAGCTAAATCATTTGTTTCGCATGGAATTGAAGCTAAACCTTATACATCGCATTGATTTGAAGCTACATCATGTGTTTCGCATGGATTTGAAGCTAACGCGTTTGTTTGACAAGTATTTGAGGCTGAATCATTTCTTTCGCCTGGATTTGAAGTTACACCTTCTACGTCGCATTGATTTGAAGCTACATCATGTGTTTCGCTTGGATTTGAAGCTAACTCGATTATTTCGCCAGAATTTGAAGCTAAATTACTTATATCGCAAGTTTTTGAAGCAAAATCATTTGTTTCGCATGGATTTGAAGCTAACTCGTTTATTTCGCCAGCATTTGAAGCTATATCACTTATATCGCAAGTATGTGAAGCTAAATCATTTGTTTCGCATGGATTTGAATCTAAATCATCTACATCGCATTGATTTGAATGTATTTCATGTGTTTCGCATGAATTTGATGGTAACTCGATTATTTCGCCAGCATTTGAAGCTATATCACTTATATCGCAAGTAATTGAAGCAAAATCATTTGTTTCGTATGGATTTGAAGCTAAACCTTCTACATCGCATTGATTTGAAGCTACATCATGTGTCTCGCATGGATTTGAAGCTAACTCGATTATTTCGCCAGAATTTGAAACTATATCACTTATATCGCTCGAGATTGAAGTTAAATCATTTGTTTCGCATGGATTTGAAGCTAAACCTTCTACATCGCATTGATTTGAAGCAACATGATGTGTTTCGCATGGATTTGAAGCTAACGCGTTTGTTTCGCTTCCATTTGAAGCTATATCACTTATATCGCAAGTAATTGAAGCGAAATCATTTGTTTCGCATGGATCTGAAGCAAAACCTTCTACATCGTATTGATTTGAAGCTTCATCATGTGCTTCGCTTGGATTTGAAGCTAACTCGATTATTTCGCCGGAAATTTGAAGCTATATTACTTATATCGCAAGTATTTGAAGCGAAATCATTTGTGTCGCATGGATTTGAAGCTGAACCTTCTACATCGCATTGATTTGAAGCTACATCATGTGTTTCGCATGGATTTGAAGCTAACGCGTTTGTTTCGCTTGCATTTGAAGCTATATCACTTATATCGCAAGTAATTGAAGCGAAATCATTTGTTTCGCATGGATTTGAATCTAATCTTTCTACATCGCATTGATTTGAACCTACATCATGTGTTTCGCATGGATTTGAAGCTAACTCGTTTATTTCGCCCGCATTTGAAGCTATATCACTTATATCGCAATTATTTGAAGCTAAATCATTTGTTTCGCATGGATTTGGAGCTAAATCTTCTACATCGCATTGATTTGAAGCTATTTCATGTGTTTCGCATGGATTTGAAAGTAACTCGTTTATTTCGCAGGCATTTGAAGCTATATCACTTATATCGCAAGTAATTGAAGCGAAATCATTTGTGTCGCACGGATTTGAAGCTAAACCTTCTACATCGCATTGATTTGAATGTATTTCATGTGTTTCGCATGAATTTGATGGTAACTCGATTATTTCGCCAGCATTTGAAGCTATATCACTTATATCGCAAGTAATTGAAGCGAAATCATTTGTTTCGTATGGATTTGAAGCTAAACCTTCTACATCGCATTGATTTGAAGCTACATCATGTGTTTCGCATGGATTTGAAGCTAACGCGTTTCTTTCGCCTGCATTCGAAGCTATATCACTTATATCGCAAGTAATTGAAGCGAAATCATTTGTGTCGCACGGATTTGAAGCTAAACCTTCTACATCGCATTGATTTGAAGCTACATCATGTGTCTCGCATGGATTTGAAGCTAACTCGATTATTTCGCCAGAATTTGAAACTATATTACTTATATCGCAAGTATTTGAAGCAAGATCATTTGTTTCGCATGGATTTGAAGCTAAACCTTCTACATCGCATTGATTTGATGCTACATCATGTGTTTCGCATGGATTTGATGCTAATCTTTCTACATCGCATTGATTTGAAGCTACATCATGTGTTTCGCATGGATTTGAAGCTAACTCGATTATTTCGCCAGAATTTGAAACTATATCACTTATATCGCAAGTATTTGAAGCTAAATCATTTCTTTCGCAGGGATTTGAAGCTAAACCTTCTATATAGCATTGATTTGAAGCTACATCGTGTGTTTCGCATGGATTTGAAGCTAACTCGATTATTTCGCTAGCATTTGCAGCTATATTAGTTATATCGCAAGTATTTGAAGCTAAATCATTTGTTTCGCATGGATTTGAAGCTAAACAATCTACATCGCATTGATTTGAAGCTACATCATGTGTTTCGCATGGATTTGATGCTAATCTTTCTACATCGCATTGATTTGAACCTACTTCCTCTGTTTGGCATGGATTTGAAGCTAACTCGTTTATTTCGCCAGCATTTGAAGCTATATCACTTTTATCGCAAGTAATTGAAGCTAAATCATTTGTTTCGCATGGATTTGAAGCTAAACAATCTACATCGCATTGATTTGAAGCTACATCATGTGTTTCGCATGGATTTGAAGCTAATCTTTCTACATCGCATTGATTTGAACCTACATCATGTGTTTCGCATGGATTTGAAGCTAACTCGTTTATTTCACCAGCATTTGAAGCTATATCAGTTATATCTTAAGTAATTGAAGCTAAATCATTTGTTTCGCATGGATTTGGAGCTAAATCTTCTACATCGCATTGATTTGAAGCTACATCATGTGTCTCGCATGGATTTTTAGCTAACTCGATTATTTCGCCAGAATTTGAATCTATATCACTTATATCGCTCGTACTTGAAGCTAAATCATTTGTTTCGCATGGATTTGAAGCTAAATCATCTACATCGCATTGATTTGAAGCTACATCATGTGTTTCGCATGGATTTGAAGGTAACTCGTTTATTTCGCCAGCATTTGAAGCTATATCGCTTACATCGCAAGTAATTGCAGCGAAATCATTTGTGTCGCATGGATTTGAAGCTAAATGATCTACATCGCATTGAATTGAAGCTAAATCATTTGTTACGCATGGATTTGAAGCTAAACAATCTACATCGCATTGATTTGCAGCTACATAATGTGTTTCGCATGTTTTTGATGCTAATCTTTCTACATCGCATTGATTTGAACCTACATCATGTGTTTCGCATGGATTTGAATCTAATCTTTCTACATCGCATTGATTTGAACCTACATCATGTGTTTCGCATGGATTTGAAGCTAACTCGTTTATTTCGCCAGCATTTGAAGCTATATCACTTATATCGCAAGTAATTGAAGCTAAATCATTTGTTTCGCATGGAATTGAAGCTAAACCTTATACATCGCATTGATTTGAAGCTACATCATGTGTTTCGCATGGATTTGGAGCTAACGCGTTTGTTTGACAAGTATTTGAGGCTGAATCATTTCTTTCGCCTGGATTTGAAGTTACACCTTCTACGTCGCATTGATTTGAAGCTAAATCATTTGTTTCGCATGGAATTGAAGCTAAACCTTATACATCGCATTGATTTGAAGCTACATCATGTGTTTCGCATGGATTTGAAGCTAACGCGTTTGTTTGACAAGTATTTGAGGCTGAATCATTTCTTTCGCCTGGATTTGAAGTTACACCTTCTACGTCGCATTGATTTGAAGCTACATCATGTGTTTCGCTTGGATTTGAAGCTAACTCGATTATTTCGCCAGAATTTGAAGCTAAATTACTTATATCGCAAGTTTTTGAAGCAAAATCATTTGTTTCGCATGGATTTGAAGCTAACTCGTTTATTTCGCCAGCATTTGAAGCTATATCACTTATATCGCAAGTATGTGAAGCTAAATCATTTGTTTCGCATGGATTTGAATCTAAATCATCTACATCGCATTGATTTGAATGTATTTCATGTGTTTCGCATGAATTTGATGGTAACTCGATTATTTCGCCAGCATTTGAAGCTATATCACTTATATCGCAAGTAATTGAAGCGAAATCATTTGTTTCGTATGGATTTGAAGCTAAACCTTCTACATCGCATTGATTTGAAGCTACATCATGTGTCTCGCATGGATTTGAAGCTAACTCGATTATTTCGCCAGAATTTGAAACTATATCACTTATATCGCTCGAGATTGAAGTTAAATCATTTGTTTCGCATGGATTTGAAGCTAAACCTTCTACATCGCATTGATTTGAAGCAACATGATGTGTTTCGCATGGATTTGAAGCTAACGCGTTTGTTTCGCTTCCATTTGAAGCTATATCACTTATATCGCAAGTAATTGAAGCGAAATCATTTGTTTCGCATGGATCTGAAGCAAAACCTTCTACATCGTATTGATTTGAAGCTTCATCATGTGCTTCGCTTGGATTTGAAGCTAACTCGATTATTTCGCCGGAAATTTGAAGCTATATTACTTATATCGCAAGTATTTGAAGCGAAATCATTTGTGTCGCATGGATTTGAAGCTGAACCTTCTACATCGCATTGATTTGAAGCTACATCATGTGTTTCGCATGGATTTGAAGCTAACGCGTTTGTTTCGCTTGCATTTGAAGCTATATCACTTATATCGCAAGTAATTGAAGCGAAATCATTTGTGTCGCACGGATTTGAAGCTAAACCTTCTACATCGCATTGATTTGAATGTATTTCATGTGTTTCGCATGAATTTGATGGTAACTCGATTATTTCGCCAGCATTTGAAGCTATATCACTTATATCGCAAGTAATTGAAGCGAAATCATTTGTTTCGTATGGATTTGAAGCTAAACCTTCTACATCGCATTGATTTGAAGCTACATCATGTGTTTCGCATGGATTTGAAGCTAACTCGTTTATTTCGCCAGCATTTGAAGCTATATTACTTATATCGCAAGTATTTGAAGCAAAATCATTTGTTTCGCATGGATTTGAAGCTAACTCGTTTATATCGCCAGCATTTGAAGCTATATCACTTATATCGCAAGTATTTGAAGCTAAATCATTTGTTTCGCATGGATTTGAAGCTAAATCTTCTACATCGCATTGATTTGAAGCTATTTCATGTGTTTCGCATGGATTTGAAGGTAACTCGTTTATTTCGCCAGCATTTGAAGCTATATCACTTATATCGCAAGTAATTGAAGCGAAATCATTTGTGTCGCACGGATTTGAAGCTAAACCTTCTACATCGCATTGATTTGAAGCTACATCATGTGTCTCGCATGGATTTGAAGCTAAACCTTCTACATCTCATTCATTTGAAGCTACATCATGTGTTACGCATGGATTTGAAGCTAACGCGTTTGTTTCGCCTGCATTTGAAGCTATATCAGTTATATCTTAAGTAATTGAAGCTAAATCATTTGTTTCGCATGGATTTGGAGCTAAATCTTCTACATCGCATTGATTTGAAGCTACATCATGTGTCTCGCATGGATTTTTAGCTAACTCGATTATTTCGCCAGAATTTGAAACTATATCGCTTATATCGCTCGTACTTGTAGCTAAATCATTTGTTTCGCATGGATTTGAAGCTAAATCATCTACATCGCATTGATTTGAAGCTACATCATGTGTTTCGCATGGATTTGAAGGTAACTCGTTTATTTCGCCAGCATTTGAAGCTATATCACTTATATCGCAAGTATTTGAAGCTAAATCATTTGTTTCGCATGGATTTGAAGCTAAATCTTCTACATCGCATTGATTTGAAGCTATTTCATGTGTTTCGCATGGATTTGAAGGTAACTCGTTTATTTCGCCAGCATTTGAAGCTATATCACTTATATCGCAAGTAATTGAAGCGAAATCATTTGTGTCGCACGGATTTGAAGCTAACTCGTTTATTTCGCCAGCATTTGAAGCTATATTACTTATATCGCAAGTATTTGAAGCAAAATCATTTGTTTCGCATGGATTTGAAGCTAACTCGTTTATATCGCCAGCATTTGAAGCTATATCACTGATATCGCAAGTATTTGAAGCTAAATCATTTGTTTCGCATGGATTTGAAGCTAAATCTTCTACATCTCATTCATTTGAAGCTACATCATGTGTTACGCATGGATTTGAAGCTAACGCGTTTGTTTCGCCTGCATTTGAAGCTATATCAGTTATATCTTAAGTAATTGAAGCTAAATCATTTGTTTCGCATGGATTTGGAGCTAAATCTTCTACATCGCATTGATTTGAAGCTACATCATGTGTCTCGCATGGATTTTTAGCTAACTCGATTATTTCGCCAGAATTTGAAAATATATCGCTTATATCGCTCGTACTTGTAGCTAAATCATTTGTTTCGCATGGATTTGCAGCTAAATCATCTACATCGCATTGATTTGAAGCTACATCATGTGTTTCGCATGGATTTGAAGGTAACTCGTTTATTTCGCCAGCATTTGGAGCTATATCACTTATATCGCAAGTAATTGCAGCGAAATCATTTGTGTCGCATGGATTTGAAGCTAAATGATCTACATCGCATTGAATTGAAGCTAAATCATTTGTTACGCATGGATTTGAAGCTAAACAATCTACATCGCATTGATTTGCAGCTACATAATGTGTTTCGCATGGATTTGAAGCTACCTCGTTTATTTCGCCAGCATTTGAAGCTATATCACTTATATCGCAATTATTTGAAGCTAAATCATTTGTTTCGCATGGATTTGGAGCTAAATCTTCTACATCGCATTGATTTGAAGCTATTTCATGTGTTTCGCATGGATTTGAAGCTAACGCGTTTGTTTGACAAGTATTTGAGGCTGAATCATTTCTTTCGCCTGGATTTGAAGTTACACCTTCTACGTCGCATTGATTTGAATCTACATCATGTGTTTCGCTTGGATTTGAAGCTAACTCGATTATTTCGCCAGAATTTGAAGCTAAATTACTTATATCGCAAGTTTTTGAAGCAAAATCATTTGTTTCGCATGGATTTGAAGCTAACTCGTTTATTTCGCCAGCATTTGAAGCTATATCACTTATATCGCAAGTATGTGAAGCTAAATCATTTGTTTCGCATGGATTTGAATCTAAATCATCTACATCGCATTGATTTGAATGTATTTCATGTGTTTCGCATGAATTTGATGGTAACTCGATTATTTCGCCAGCATTTGAAGCTATATCACTTATATCGCAAGTAATTGAAGCGAAATCATTTGTTTCGTATGGATTTGAAGCTAAACCTACTACATCGCATTGATTTGAAGCTACATCATGTGTCTCGCATGGATTTGAAGCTAACTCGATTATTTCGCCAGAATTTGAAACTATATCACTTATATCGCTCGAGATTGAAGTTAAATCATTTGTTTCGCATGGATTTGAAGCTAAACCTTCTACATCGCATTGATTTGAAGCAACATGATGTGTTTCGCATGGATTTGAAGCTAACGCGTTTGTTTCGCTTCCATTTGAAGCTATATCACTTATATCGCAAGTAATTGAAGCGAAATCATTTGTTTCGCATGGATCTGAAGCAAAACCTTCTACATCGTATTGATTTGAAGCTTCATCATGTGCTTCGCTTGGATTTGAAGCTAACTCGATTATTTCGCCGGAAATTTGAAGCTATATTACTTATATCGCAAGTATTTGAAGCGAAATCATTTGTGTCGCATGGATTTGAAGCTAAACCTTCTACATCGCATTGATTTGAAGCTACATCATGTGTTTCGCATGGATTTGAAGCTAACGCGTTTGTTTCGCTTGCATTTGAAGCTATATCACTTATATCGCAAGTAATTGAAGCGAAATCATTTGTTTCGCATGGATTTGAATCTAATCTTTCTACATCGCATTGATTTGAACCTACATCATGTGTTTCGCATGGATTTGAAGCTAACTCGTTTATTTCGCCAGCATTTGAAGCTATATCACTTATATCGCTCGAGATTGAAGTTAAATCATTTGTTTCGCATGGATTTGAAGCTAAACCTTCTACATCGCATTGATTTGAAGCAACATGATGTGTTTCGCATGGATTTGAAGCTAACGCGTTTGTTTCGCTTCCATTTGAAGCTATATCACTTATATCGCAAGTAATTGAAGCGAAATCATTTGTTTCGCATGGATCTGAAGCAAAACCTTCTACATCGTATTGATTTGAAGCTTCATCATGTGCTTCGCTTGGATTTGAAGCTAACTCGATTATTTCGCCGGAAATTTGAAGCTATATTACTTATATCGCAAGTATTTGAAGCGAAATCATTTGTGTCGCATGGATTTGAAGCTGAACCTTCTACATCGCATTGATTTGAAGCTACATCATGTGTTTCGCATGGATTTGAAGCTAACGCGTTTGTTTCGCTTGCATTTGAAGCTATATCACTTATATCGCAAGTAATTGAAGCGAAATCATTTGTGTCGCACGGATTTGAAGCTAAACCTTCTACATCGCATTGATTTGAATGTATTTCATGTGTTTCGCATGAATTTGATGGTAACTCGATTATTTCGCCAGCATTTGAAGCTATATCACTTATATCGCAAGTAATTGAAGCGAAATCATTTGTTTCGTATGGATTTGAAGCTAAACCTTCTACATCGCATTGATTTGAAGCTACATCATGTGTTTCGCATGGATTTGAAGCTAACTCGTTTATTTCGCCAGCATTTGAAGCTATATTACTTATATCGCAAGTATTTGAAGCAAAATCATTTGTTTCGCATGGATTTGAAGCTAACTCGTTTATATCGCCAGCATTTGAAGCTATATCACTTATATCGCAAGTATTTGAAGCTAAATCATTTGTTTCGCATGGATTTGAAGCTAAATCTTCTACATCGCATTGATTTGAAGCTATTTCATGTGTTTCGCATGGATTTGAAGGTAACTCGTTTATTTCGCCAGCATTTGAAGCTATATCACTTATATCGCAAGTAATTGAAGCGAAATCATTTGTGTCGCACGGATTTGAAGCTAAACCTTCTACATCGCATTGATTTGAAGCTACATCATGTGTCTCGCATGGATTTGAAGCTAAACCTTCTACATCTCATTCATTTGAAGCTACATCATGTGTTACGCATGGATTTGAAGCTAACGCGTTTGTTTCGCCTGCATTTGAAGCTATATCAGTTATATCTTAAGTAATTGAAGCTAAATCATTTGTTTCGCATGGATTTGGAGCTAAATCTTCTACATCGCATTGATTTGAAGCTACATCATGTGTCTCGCATGGATTTTTAGCTAACTCGATTATTTCGCCAGAATTTGAAACTATATCGCTTATATCGCTCGTACTTGTAGCTAAATCATTTGTTTCGCATGGATTTGAAGCTAAATCATCTACATCGCATTGATTTGAAGCTACATCATGTGTTTCGCATGGATTTGAAGGTAACTCGTTTATTTCGCCAGCATTTGAAGCTATATCACTTATATCGCAAGTATTTGAAGCTAAATCATTTGTTTCGCATGGATTTGAAGCTAAATCTTCTACATCGCATTGATTTGAAGCTATTTCATGTGTTTCGCATGGATTTGAAGGTAACTCGTTTATTTCGCCAGCATTTGAAGCTATATCACTTATATCGCAAGTAATTGAAGCGAAATCATTTGTGTCGCACGGATTTGAAGCTAACTCGTTTATTTCGCCAGCATTTGAAGCTATATTACTTATATCGCAAGTATTTGAAGCAAAATCATTTGTTTCGCATGGATTTGAAGCTAACTCGTTTATATCGCCAGCATTTGAAGCTATATCACTGATATCGCAAGTATTTGAAGCTAAATCATTTGTTTCGCATGGATTTGAAGCTAAATCTTCTACATCTCATTCATTTGAAGCTACATCATGTGTTACGCATGGATTTGAAGCTAACGCGTTTGTTTCGCCTGCATTTGAAGCTATATCAGTTATATCTTAAGTAATTGAAGCTAAATCATTTGTTTCGCATGGATTTGGAGCTAAATCTTCTACATCGCATTGATTTGAAGCTACATCATGTGTCTCGCATGGATTTTTAGCTAACTCGATTATTTCGCCAGAATTTGAAAATATATCGCTTATATCGCTCGTACTTGTAGCTAAATCATTTGTTTCGCATGGATTTGCAGCTAAATCATCTACATCGCATTGATTTGAAGCTACATCATGTGTTTCGCATGGATTTGAAGGTAACTCGTTTATTTCGCCAGCATTTGGAGCTATATCACTTATATCGCAAGTAATTGCAGCGAAATCATTTGTGTCGCATGGATTTGAAGCTAAATGATCTACATCGCATTGAATTGAAGCTAAATCATTTGTTACGCATGGATTTGAAGCTAAACAATCTACATCGCATTGATTTGCAGCTACATAATGTGTTTCGCATGGATTTGAAGCTACCTCGTTTATTTCGCCAGCATTTGAAGCTATATCACTTATATCGCAATTATTTGAAGCTAAATCATTTGTTTCGCATGGATTTGGAGCTAAATCTTCTACATCGCATTGATTTGAAGCTATTTCATGTGTTTCGCATGGATTTGAAGCTAACGCGTTTGTTTGACAAGTATTTGAGGCTGAATCATTTCTTTCGCCTGGATTTGAAGTTACACCTTCTACGTCGCATTGATTTGAATCTACATCATGTGTTTCGCTTGGATTTGAAGCTAACTCGATTATTTCGCCAGAATTTGAAGCTAAATTACTTATATCGCAAGTTTTTGAAGCAAAATCATTTGTTTCGCATGGATTTGAAGCTAACTCGTTTATTTCGCCAGCATTTGAAGCTATATCACTTATATCGCAAGTATGTGAAGCTAAATCATTTGTTTCGCATGGATTTGAATCTAAATCATCTACATCGCATTGATTTGAATGTATTTCATGTGTTTCGCATGAATTTGATGGTAACTCGATTATTTCGCCAGCATTTGAAGCTATATCACTTATATCGCAAGTAATTGAAGCGAAATCATTTGTTTCGTATGGATTTGAAGCTAAACCTACTACATCGCATTGATTTGAAGCTACATCATGTGTCTCGCATGGATTTGAAGCTAACTCGATTATTTCGCCAGAATTTGAAACTATATCACTTATATCGCTCGAGATTGAAGTTAAATCATTTGTTTCGCATGGATTTGAAGCTAAACCTTCTACATCGCATTGATTTGAAGCAACATGATGTGTTTCGCATGGATTTGAAGCTAACGCGTTTGTTTCGCTTCCATTTGAAGCTATATCACTTATATCGCAAGTAATTGAAGCGAAATCATTTGTTTCGCATGGATCTGAAGCAAAACCTTCTACATCGTATTGATTTGAAGCTTCATCATGTGCTTCGCTTGGATTTGAAGCTAACTCGATTATTTCGCCGGAAATTTGAAGCTATATTACTTATATCGCAAGTATTTGAAGCGAAATCATTTGTGTCGCATGGATTTGAAGCTAAACCTTCTACATCGCATTGATTTGAAGCTACATCATGTGTTTCGCATGGATTTGAAGCTAACGCGTTTGTTTCGCTTGCATTTGAAGCTATATCACTTATATCGCAAGTAATTGAAGCGAAATCATTTGTTTCGCATGGATTTGAATCTAATCTTTCTACATCGCATTGATTTGAACCTACATCATGTGTTTCGCATGGATTTGAAGCTAACTCGTTTATTTCGCCAGCATTTGAAGCTATATCACTTATATCGCAATTATTTGAAGCTAAATCATTTGTTTCGCATGGATTTGGAGCTAAATCTTCTACATCGCATTGATTTGAAGCTATTTCATGTGTTTCGCATGGATTTGAAAGTAATTCGTTTATTTCGCAGGCATTTGAAGCTATATCACTTATATCGCAAGTAATTGAAGCGAAATCATTTGTGTCGCACGGATTTGAAGCTAAACCTTCTACATCGCATTGATTTGAAGCTACATCATGTGTCTCGCATGGATTTGAAGCTAAACCTTCTACATCTCATTCAATTGAAGCTACATCATGTGTTACGCATGGATTTGAAGCTAACGCGTTTGTTTCGCCTGCATTTGAAGCTATATCAGTTATATCGCAAGTAATTGAAGCTAAATCATTTGTTTCGCATGGATTTGAATCTAAACAATCTACATCGCATTGATATGAAGGTATATCATGTGTTTCGCATTGATTTGAAGCTAAACAATCTACATCGCATTGATTTGCAGCTACATAATGTGTTCCGCATGGTTTTGATGCTAATCTTTCTACATCGCATTGATTTGAACCTACATCATGTGTTTCGCATGGATTTGAATCTAATCTTTCTACATCGCATTGATTTGAACCTACATCATGTGTTTCGCATGGATTTGAATCTAATCTTTCTACATCGCATTGATTTGAACCTACGTCATGTGTTTCGCATGGATTTGAAGCTAACTCGTTTATTTCGCCAGCATTTGAATCTATATTACTTATATCGCAAGTATTTGAAGCAAAATCATTTGTTTCGCATGGATTTGAAGCTAACTCGTTTATATCGCCAGCATTTGAAGCTATATCACTTATATCGCAAGTATTTGAAGCTAAATCATTTGTTTCGCATGGATTTGAAGCTAAATCTTCTACATCGCATTGATTTGAAGCTATTTCATGTGTTTCGCATGGATTTGAAGGTAACTCGTTTATTTCGCCAGCATTTGAAGCTATATCACTTATATCGCAAGTAATTGAAGCGAAATCATTTGTTTCGCATGGATTTGGAGCTAAATCTTCTACATCGCATTGATTTGAAGCTACATCATGTGTCTCGCATGGATTTTTAGCTAACTCGATTATTTCGCCAGAATTTGAAACTATATCGCTTATATCGCTCGTACTTGTAGCTAAATCATTTGTTTCGCATGGATTTGAAGCTAAATCATCTACATCGCATTGATTTGAAGCTACATCATGTGTTTCGCATGGATTTGAAGGTAACTCGTTTATTTCGCCAGCATTTGAAGCTATATCACTTATATCGCAAGTAATTGCAGCGAAATCATTTGTGTCGCATGGATTTGAAGCTAAATGATCTACATCGCATTGAATTGAAGCTAAATCATTTGTTACGCATGGATTTGAAGCTAAACAATCTACATCGCATTGATTTGCAGCTACATAATGTGTTTCGCATGGATTTGTAGCTACCTCGTTTATTTCGCCAGCATTTGAAGCTATATCACTTATATCGCAATTATTTGAAGCTAAATCATTTGTTTCGCATGGATTTGGAGCTAAATCTTCTACATCGCATTGATTTGAAGCTATTTCATGTGTTTCGCATGGATTTGAAAGTAACTCGTTTATTTCGCAGGCATTTGAAGCTATATCACTTATATCGCAAGTAATTGAAGCGAAATCATTTGTTTCGCACGGATTTGAAGCTAAACCTTCTACATCGCATTGATTTGAAGCTACATCATGTGTCTCGCATGGATTTGAAGCTAAACCTTCTACATCTCATTCAATTGAAGCTACATCATGTGTTACGCATGGATTTGAAGCTAACGCGTTTGTTTCGCCTGCATTTGAAGCTATATCAGTTATATCGCAAGTAATTAAAGCTAAATCATTTGTTTCGCATGGATTTGAATGTAAACAATCTACATCGCATTGATATGAAGGTATATCATGTGTCTCGCATGGATTTGGAGCTAACTCGATTATTTCGCCAGAATTTGAAACTATATCACTTATATCGCAAGTATTTGAAGCTAAATCATTTGTTTCGCTTGGATTTGAAGCTAAACCTTATACATCGCATTGATTTAAAGCTACATCATGTGTTTCGCATGGATTTGAAGCTAACTCGTTTATTTCGCCAGCATTTGAAGCTATATCACTTATATCGCAAGTATTTGAAGCTAAATCATTTGTTTCGCATGGATTTGAAGCTAAACAATCTACATCGCATTGATTTGAAGCTACATCATGTGTTTCGCATGGATTTGAAGCTAATCTTTCTACATCGCATTGATTTGAACTTACATCATGTGTTTCGCATGGATTTGAAGCTAACTCGTTTATTTCACCAGCATTTGAAGCTATATTACTTATATCGCAAGTATTTGAAGCTAAATCATTTGTTTCGCATGGATTTGAAGCTAAATCTTCTACATCGCATTGATTTGAAGCTATTTCATGTGTTTCGCATGGATTTGAAAGTAACTCGTTTATTTCGCCAGCATTTGAAGCGATATCACTTATATCGCAAGTAATTGCAGCGAAATCATTTGTGTCGTATGGATTTGAATCTAATCTTTCTACATCGCATTGATTTGAACCTACATCATGTGTTTCGCATGGATTTGAAGCTAACTCGTTTATTTCGCCAGCATTTGAAGCTATATCACTTATATCGCAATTATTTGAAGCTAAATCATTTGTTTCGCATGGATTTGGAGCTAAATCTTCTACATCGCATTGATTTGAAGCTATTTCATGTGTTTCGCATGGATTTGAAAGTAACTCGTTTATTTCGCAGGCATTTGAAGCTATATCACTTATATCGCAAGTAATTGAAGCGAAATCATTTGTGTCGCACGGATTTGAAGCTAAACCTTCTACATCGCATTGATTTGAAGCTACATCATGTGTCTCGCATGGATTTGAAGCTAAACCTTCTACATCTCATTCAATTGAAGCTACATCATGTGTTACGCATGGATTTGAAGCTAACGCGTTTGTTTCGCATGCATTTGAAGCTATATCAGTTATGTCGCAAGTAATTAAAGCTAAATCATTTGTTTCGCATGGATTTGAATGTAAACAATCTACATCGCATTGATATGAAGGTATATCATGTGTCTCGCATGGATTTGGAGCTAACTCGATTATTTCGCCAGCATTTGCAGCTATATTACTTATATCGCACGTATTTGAAGCTAAATCATTTGTTTCGCAAGGATTTGAAGCTACATCTTCTACATCGCATTGATTTGAAGCTATTTCATGTGTTTCGCTTGGATTTGAAGCTAACTCGATTATTTCGCCAGAATTTGAAGCTATATTACTTATATCGCAAGTATTTGAAGCAAGATCATTTGTTTCGCATGGATTTGAAGCTAAACCTTCTACATCGCATTGATTTGATGCTACATCATGTGTTTCGCATGGATTTGATGCTAATCTTTCTACATCGCATTGATTTGAAGCTACATCATGTGTTTCGCACGGATTTGAAGCTAACTCGATTATTTCGCCAGAATTTGAAACTATATCACTTATATCGCAAGTATTTGAAGCTAAATCATTTCTTTCGCAGGGATTTGAAGCTAAACCTTCTATATCGCATTGATTTGAAGCTACATCGTGTGTTTCGCATGGATTTGAAGCTAACTCGATTATTTCGCTAGCATTTGCAGCTATATTAGTTATATCGCAAGTATTTGAAGCTAAATCATTTGTTTAGCATGGATTTGAAGCTAAATGATCTACATCGCATTGATTTGAAGCTAAATCATTTGTTTCGCATGGATTTGAAGCTAAACAATCTACATCGCATTGATTTGCAGCTACATCATGTGTTTCGCATGGATTTGATGCTAATCTTTCTACATCGCATTGATTTGAATCTACATCATGTGTTTCGCATGGATTTGAAGCTAACTCGTTTATTTCGCCAGCACTGGAAGCTATATCACTTATATCGCAAGTATTTGAAACAAAATCATTTGTTTCGAATGGATTTGAAACTAAACCTTCTACACCGCATTGGTTTGAAGCTATATCATGTGTCTCACATGGATTTGAAGGTAACTCGTTTATTTCGCCAGCATTTAAAGCTATATCACTTATATCGCAAGTATTTGAAGCTAAATCATTTGTTTCGCATGGATTTGAAGCTAAACAATCTACATCGCATTGATTTGAAGCTACATCATGTGTTTCGCATGGATTTGATGCTAATCTTTCTACATCGCATTGATTTGAACCTACTTCCTCTGTTTGGCATGGATTTGAAGCTAACTCGTTTATTTCGCCAGCATTTGAAGCTATATCACTTTTATCGCAAGTAATTGAAGCTAAATCATTTGTTTCGCATGGATTTGAAGCTAAACAATCTACATCGCATTGATTTGAAGCTACATCATGTGTTTCGCATGGATTTGAAGCTAATCTTTCTACATCGCATTGATTTGAACCTACATCATGTGTTTCGCATGGATTTGAAGCTAACTCGTTTATTTCACCAGCATTTGAAGCTATATTACTTATATCGCAAGTATTTGAAGCTTAATCATTTGTTTCGCATGGATTTGAAGCTAAATCTTCTACATCGCATTGATTTGAAGCTATTTCATGTGTTTCGCATGGATTTGAAGGTAACTCGTTTATTTCGCCAGCATTTGAAGCTTTATCACTTATATCGCAAGTAATTGCAGCGAAATCATTTGTGTCGCATGGATTTGAAGCTAAATGATCTACACCGCATTGATTTGAAGCTAAATCATTTGTTACGCATGGATTTGAAGCTAAACAATCTACATCGCATTGATTTGCAGCTACATAATGTGTTTCGCATGGATTTGAAGCTAATCTTTCTACATCGCATTGATTTGAACCTACATCATGTGCTTCGCTTGGATTTGAAGCTAACTCGATTATTTCGCCATAATTTGAGACAATATCACTTATATCGCAAGTATTTGAAGCTAAATCATTTGTTTCGCATGGATTTGAAGCTTTATCTTATACATCGCATTGATTTGAAGGTAAATCATTTGTTTCGCATGGATTTGAAGCTAAACCTTCCATATCGCATTGATTTGAAGCCACATCATTTGTTTCGCATGGATTTGAAGTTAAACCTTATACATCGCATTGATTTGAAGCTACATCATTTGTTTCGCATGGATTTGGAGCTAACTCGATTATTTCGCCAGAATTTGAAACTATATCACTTATATCGCAAGTATTTGAAGCTAAATCATTTGTTTCGCTTGGATTTGAAGCTAAACCTTATACATCGCATTGATTTGAAGCTACATCATGTGTTTCGCATGGATTTGAAGCTAACTCGATTATTTCGACAGCATTTGCAGCTATATTACTTATATCGCAAGTATTTGAAGCTAAATCATTTGTTTCGCATGGATTTGAAGCTAAATGATCTACATCGCATTGATTTGAAGCTAAATCATTTGTTTCGCATCGATTTGAAGCTAAACAATCTACAACGCATTGATTTGCAGCTGCATCATGTGTTTCGCATAGATTTGAAGCTAATCTTTCTACATCGCATTGATTTGGACCTACATCATGTGTTTCGCATGGATTTGAAGCTAACTCGTTTATTTCGCCTGCACTTGAAGCTATATCACTTATATCGCAAGTATTTGAAACAAAATCATTTGTTTCGCATGGATTTGAAACTAAACCTTCTACACCGCATTGATTTGAAGCTAAATCATGTGTTTCGCATGGGTTTGAAGGTAACTCGTTTATTTCGCCAGCATTTGAAGCTGTATCACTTATATCGCAAGTATTTGAAGCTAAATCATTTGTTTCGCATGGATTTGAAGCTCGACAATCTACACCGCATTGATTTGAAGCTACATAATGTGTTTCGCATGGATTTGATGCTAATCTTTCTACATCGCATTGATTTGAACCTAGATCATGTGTTTCGCATGGATTTGAAGCTAACGCGTTTGTTTCGCTTGCATTTGAAGCTATATCACTTATATCGCAAGTAATTGAAGCGAAGTCATTTGTTTCGCATGGATTTGAAGCTAAACCTTCTACTACGCATTGATTTGAACCTACATCATGTGCTTCGCTTGGATTTGAAGCTAACTCGATTATTTCGCCAGAATTTGAAGCTATATTACTTATATCGCAAGTATTTGAAGCAAAATCATTTGTTTAGCATGGATTTGAAGCTAACTCGTTTATATCGCCAGCATTTGAAGCTATATCACTTATATCGCAAGTATTAGAAGCTAAATCATTTGTTTCGCAAGGATTTGAAGCTAAATCTTCTACATCGCATTGATTTGAAGCTATTTCATGTGTTTCGCATGGATTTGAAGGTAACTCGTTTATTTCTCCAGCATTTGAAGCTATATCACTTATATCGCAAGTAATTGAAGCGAAATCATTTGTGTCGCACGGATTTGAAGCTAAACCTTCTACATCGCATTGATTTGTAGCTACATCATGTGTTTCGCATGGATTTGAAGCTAACTCGATTATTTCGCCAGAGTTTGAAACTATATCACTTATATCGCAAGTATTTGAAGCTAAATCATTTCTTTCGCAGGGATTTGAAGCTAAACCTTCTATATCGCATTGATTTGAAGCTACATCGTGTGTTTCGCATGGATTACAAGCTAACTCGATTATTTCGCCCCAGCATTTTAAGCTATATCACTTATATCGCTCGTATTTGAAGCTGAATCATTTGTGTCGCGTAGATTTGAAGCTAAATCTTCTACAGTGCATTGATTTGAAGCTATCTCATGTGATTCGCATGGATTTGAATGTAACTCGTTTATTTCGACAGCATTTGAAGCTATATCACTTATATCGCAAGTATTTGAAGCTAAATCATCTGTTTCGCATGGATTTGAAGCTAAACCTTATACATCGCATTGATTTGAAGCTACAACATGTGTTTCGCAATGGATTTGAGGCTAACTCGATTATTTCGAAAGCATTTGCAGCTATATTACTTATATCGCAAGTATTTGAAGCGAAATCATTTGTTTCGCATGGATTTGAAGCTAAACCTTCTACATCGCATTGATTTGAATCTACATCATGTGCTTCGCTTGGATTTGAAGCTAACTCGATTATTTCGCCAGAATTTGAAGCTATATTACTTATATCGCAAGTATTTGAAGCAAAATCATTTGTTTCGCATGGATTTGAAGCTAACTCGTTTATATCGCCAGCATTTGAAGCTATATCTCTTATATCGCAAGTATTTGAAGCTAAATCATTTGTTTCGCAAGGATTTGAAGCTAAATCTTCTACATCGCATTGATTTGAAGCTATTTCATGTGTTTCGCATGGATTTGAAGGTAACTCGTTTATTTCGCCAGCATTTGAAGCTATATCACTTATATCGCTCGTATTTGAAGCTAAATCATTTGTATCGCATGGATTTGAAGCTAAACCTTATACATCGCATTGATTTGAAGCTACTTCCTGTGTTTGACATGGATTTGAAGCTAACTCGTTTATTTCGCCAGCATTTGAAGCTATATCACTTTTATCGCAAGTAATTGATGCTAAATCATTTGTTTCGCATGGATTTGAAGCTAAACAATCTACATCGCATTGATTTGAAGCTACATCATGTGTCTCGCATGGATTTGAAGCTAACTCGATTATTTCGCCAAAATTTGAAACTATATCACTTATATCGCAAGTATTTGAATCTAAATCATTTGTTTCGCATGGATTTGAAGCTAAACAAACTACATCGAATTGATTTGAAGCTACATCATGTGTTTCGCATGGATTTGAAGCTAATCTTTCTACATCGCATTGTTTTGAACCTACATCATGTGTTTCGCATGGATTTGAAGCTAACTCGTTTATTTCGCCAGCATTTGAAGCTATACAACTTATATCGCAAGTATTTGAAGCTAAATAATTCGTCTCGCCTGGATTTGAAGCTAAATAATCTACATCGCATTGATTTGAAGCTAAATCATGTGTCTCGTATGGATTTGAAGCTAACTCGTTTATTTCGCCAGCATTTGAAGCTATATTACTTATATCGCAAGTATTTGAAGCTAAATAATCGTCTCGCCTGGATTTGAAGCTAAATAATCTACATCGCATTGACTTGAAGCTACATCATGTGTCTCGCATGGATTTGAAGCTAACTCGATTATTTCGCCAGAATTTGAAACTATATTACTTATATCGCAAGTATTTGAAGCAAGATCATTTGTTTCGCATGGATTTGAAGCTAAACCTTCTACATCGCATTGATTTGATGCTACATCATGTGTTTCGCATGGATTTGATGCTAATCTTTCTACATCGCATTGATTTGAAGCTACATCATGTGTTTCGCATGGATTTGAAGCTAACTCGATTATTTCGCCAGAATTTGAAACTATATCACTTATATCGCAAGTATTTGAAGCTAAATCATTTCTTTCGCAGGGATTTGAAGCTAAACCTTCTATATAGTATTGATTTGAAGCTACATCGTGTGTTTCGCATGGATTTGAAGCTAACTCGATTATTTCGCTAGCATTTGCAGCTATATTAGTTATATCGCAAGTATTTGAAGCTAAATCATTTGTTTAGCATGGATTTGAAGCTAAATGATCTACATCGCATTGATTTGAAGCTAAATCATTTGTTTCGCATGGATTTGAAGCTAAACAATCTACATCGCATTGATTTGCAGCTACATCATGTGTTTCGCATGGATTTGATGCTAATCTTTCTACATCGCATTGATTTGAACCTACATCATGTGTTTCGCATGGATTTGAAGCTAACTCGTTTATTTCGCCAGCACTGGAAGCTATATCACTTATATCGCAAGTATTTGAAGCTAAATCATTTGTTTCGCATGGATTTGAATCTAAATCATCTACATCGCATTGATTTGAATGTATTTCATGTGTTTCGCATGAATTTGATGGTAACTCGATTATTTCGCCAGCATTTGAAGCTATATCACTTATATCGCAAGTAATTGAAGCGAAATCATTTGTTTCGTATGGATTTGAAGCTAAACCTTCTACATCGCATTGATTTGAAGCTACATCATGTGTTTCGCATGGATTTGAAGCTAACGCGTTTCTTTCGCCTGCATTCGAAGCTATATCACTTATATCGCAAGTAATTGAAGCGAAATCATTTGTGTCGCACGGATTTGAAGCTAAACCTTCTACATCGCATTGATTTGAAGCTACATCATGTGTCTCGCATGGATTTGAAGCTAACTCGATTATTTCGCCAGAATTTGAAACTATATTACTTATATCGCAAGTATTTGAAGCAAGATCATTTGTTTCGCATGGATTTGAAGCTAAACCTTCTACATCGCATTGATTTGATGCTACATCATGTGTTTCGCATGGATTTGATGCTAATCTTTCTACATCGCATTGATTTGAAGCTACATCATGTGTTTCGCATGGATTTGAAGCTAACTCGATTATTTCGCCAGAATTTGAAACTATATCACTTATATCGCAAGTATTTGAAGCTAAATCATTTCTTTCGCAGGGATTTGAAGCTAAACCTTCTATATAGCATTGATTTGAAGCTACATCGTGTGTTTCGCATGGATTTGAAGCTAACTCGATTATTTCGCTAGCATTTGCAGCTATATTAGTTATATCGCAAGTATTTGAAGCTAAATCATTTGTTTCGCATGGATTTGAAGCTAAACAATCTACATCGCATTGATTTGAAGCTACATCATGTGTTTCGCATGGATTTGATGCTAATCTTTCTACATCGCATTGATTTGAACCTACTTCCTCTGTTTGGCATGGATTTGAAGCTAACTCGTTTATTTCGCCAGCATTTGAAGCTATATCACTTTTATCGCAAGTAATTGAAGCTAAATCATTTGTTTCGCATGGATTTGAAGCTAAACAATCTACATCGCATTGATTTGAAGCTACATCATGTGTTTCGCATGGATTTGAAGCTAATCTTTCTACATCGCATTGATTTGAACCTACATCATGTGTTTCGCATGGATTTGAAGCTAACTCGTTTATTTCACCAGCATTTGAAGCTATATCAGTTATATCTTAAGTAATTGAAGCTAAATCATTTGTTTCGCATGGATTTGGAGCTAAATCTTCTACATCGCATTGATTTGAAGCTACATCATGTGTCTCGCATGGATTTTTAGCTAACTCGATTATTTCGCCAGAATTTGAATCTATATCACTTATATCGCTCGTACTTGAAGCTAAATCATTTGTTTCGCATGGATTTGAAGCTAAATCATCTACATCGCATTGATTTGAAGCTACATCATGTGTTTCGCATGGATTTGAAGGTAACTCATTTATTTCGCCAGCATTTGAAGCTATATCGCTTATATCGCAAGTAATTGCAGCGAAATCATTTGTGTCGCATGGATTTGAAGCTAAATGATCTACATCGCATTGAATTGAAGCTAAATCATTTGTTACGCATGGATTTGAAGCTAAACAATCTACATCGCATTGATTTGCAGCTACATAATGTGTTTCGCATGTTTTTGATGCTAATCTTTCTACATCGCATTGATTTGAACCTACATCATGTGTTTCGCATGGATTTGAATCTAATCTTTCTACATCGCATTGATTTGAACCTACATCATGTGTTTCGCATGGATTTGAAGCTAACTCGTTTATTTCGCCAGCATTTGAAGCTATATCACTTATATCGCAAGTAATTGAAGCTAAATCATTTGTTTCGCATGGAATTGAAGCTAAACCTTATACATCGCATTGATTTGAAGCTACATCATGTGTTTCGCATGGATTTGAAGCTAACGCGTTTGTTTGACAAGTATTTGAGGCTGAATCATTTCTTTCGCCTGGATTTGAAGTTACACCTTCTACGTCGCATTGATTTGAAGCTAAATCATTTGTTTCGCATGGAATTGAAGCTAAACCTTATACATCGCATTGATTTGAAGCTACATCATGTGTTTCGCATGGATTTGAAGCTAACGCGTTTGTTTGACAAGTATTTGAGGCTGAATCATTTCTTTCGCCTGGATTTGAAGTTACACCTTCTACGTCGCATTGATTTGAAGCTACATCATGTGTTTCGCTTGGATTTGAAGCTAACTCGATTATTTCGCCAGAATTTGAAGCTAAATTACTTATATCGCAAGTTTTTGAAGCAAAATCATTTGTTTCGCATGGATTTGAAGCTAACTCGTTTATTTCGCCAGCATTTGAAGCTATATCACTTATATCGCAAGTATGTGAAGCTAAATCATTTGTTTCGCATGGATTTGAATCTAAATCATCTACATCGCATTGATTTGAATGTATTTCATGTGTTTCGCATGAATTTGATGGTAACTCGATTATTTCGCCAGCATTTGAAGCTATATCACTTATATCGCAAGTATTTGAAGCGAAATCATTTGTTTCGTATGGATTTGAAGCTAAACCTTCTATATAGCATTGATTTGAAGCTACATCGTGTGTTTCGCATGGATTTGAAGCTAACTCGATTATTTCGCTAGCATTTGCAGCTATATTAGTTATATCGCAAGTATTTGTAGCTAAATCATTTGTTTCGCATGGATTTGAAGCTAAACAATCTACATCGCATTGATTTGAAGCTACATCATGTGTTTCGCATGGATTTGATGCTAATCTTTCTACATCGCATTGATTTGAACCTACTTCCTCTGTTTGGCATGGATTTGAAGCTAACTCGTTTATTTCGCCAGCATTTGAAGCTATATCACTTTTATCGCAAGTAATTGAAGCTAAATCATTTGTTTCGCATGGATTTGAAGCTAAACAATCTACATCGCATTGATTTGAAGCTACATCATGTGTTTCGCATGGATTTGAAGCTAATCTTTCTACATCGCATTGATTTGAACCTACATCATGTGTTTCGCATGGATTTGAAGCTAACTCGTTTATTTCACCAGCATTTGAAGCTATATCAGTTATATCTTAAGTAATTGAAGCTAAATCATTTGTTTCGCATGGATTTGGAGCTAAATCTTCTACATCGCATTGATTTGAAGCTACATCATGTGTCTCGCATGGATTTTTAGCTAACTCGATTATTTCGCCAGAATTTGAATCTATATCACTTATATCGCTCGTACTTGAAGCTAAATCATTTGTTTCGCATGGATTTGAAGCTAAATCATCTACATCGCATTGATTTGAAGCTACATCATGTGTTTCGCATGGATTTGAAGGTAACTCGTTTATTTCGCCAGCATTTGAAGCTATATCGCTTATATCGCAAGTAATTGCAGCGAAATCATTTGTGTCGCATGGATTTGAAGCTAAATGATCTACATCGCATTGAATTGAAGCTAAATCATTTGTTACGCATGGATTTGAAGCTAAACAATCTACATCGCATTGATTTGCAGCTACATAATGTGTTTCGCATGTTTTTGATGCTAATCTTTCTACATCGCATTGATTTGAACCTACATCATGTGTTTCGCATGGATTTGAATCTAATCTTTCTACATCGCATTGATTTGAACCTACATCATGTGTTTCGCATGGATTTGAAGCTAACTCGTTTATTTCGCCAGCATTTGAAGCTATATCACTTATATCGCAAGTAATTGAAGCTAAATCATTTGTTTCGCATGGAATTGAAGCTAAACCTTATACATCGCATTGATTTGAAGCTACATCATGTGTTTCGCATGGATTTGGAGCTAACGCGTTTGTTTGACAAGTATTTGAGGCTGAATCATTTCTTTCGCCTGGATTTGAAGTTACACCTTCTACGTCGCATTGATTTGAAGCTAAATCATTTGTTTCGCATGGAATTGAAGCTAAACCTTATACATCGCATTGATTTGAAGCTACATCATGTGTTTCGCATGGATTTGAAGCTAACGCGTTTGTTTGACAAGTATTTGAGGCTGAATCATTTCTTTCGCCTGGATTTGAAGTTACACCTTCTACGTCGCATTGATTTGAATCTACATCATGTGTTTCGCTTGGATTTGAAGCTAACTCGATTATTTCGCCAGAATTTGAAGCTAAATTACTTATATCGCAAGTTTTTGAAGCAAAATCATTTGTTTCGCATGGATTTGAAGCTAACTCGTTTATTTCGCCAGCATTTGAAGCTATATCACTTATATCGCAAGTATGTGAAGCTAAATCATTTGTTTCGCATGGATTTGAATCTAAATCATCTACATCGCATTGATTTGAATGTATTTCATGTGTTTCGCATGAATTTGATGGTAACTCGATTATTTCGCCAGCATTTGAAGCTATATCACTTATATCGCAAGTAATTGAAGCGAAATCATTTGTTTCGTATGGATTTGAAGCTAAACCTTCTACATCGCATTGATTTGAAGCTACATCATGTGTCTCGCATGGATTTGAAGCTAACTCGATTATTTCGCCAGAATTTGAAACTATATCACTTATATCGCTCGAGATTGAAGTTAAATCATTTGTTTCGCATGGATTTGAAGCTAAACCTTCTACATCGCATTGATTTGAAGCAACATGATGTGTTTCGCATGGATTTGAAGCTAACGCGTTTGTTTCGCTTCCATTTGAAGCTATATCACTTATATCGCAAGTAATTGAAGCGAAATCATTTGTTTCGCATGGATCTGAAGCAAAACCTTCTACATCGTATTGATTTGAAGCTTCATCATGTGCTTCGCTTGGATTTGAAGCTAACTCGATTATTTCGCCGGAAATTTGAAGCTATATTACTTATATCGCAAGTATTTGAAGCGAAATCATTTGTGTCGCATGGATTTGAAGCTAAACCTTCTACATCGCATTGATTTGAAGCTACATCATGTGTTTCGCATGGATTTGAAGCTAACGCGTTTGTTTCGCTTGCATTTGAAGCTATATCACTTATATCGCAAGTAATTGAAGCGAAATCATTTGTTTCGCATGGATTTGAATCTAATCTTTCTACATCGCATTGATTTGAACCTACATCATGTGTTTCGCATGGATTTGAAGCTAACTCGTTTATTTCGCCAGCATTTGAAGCTATATCACTTATATCGCAATTATTTGAAGCTAAATCATTTGTTTCGCATGGATTTGGAGCTAAATCTTCTACATCGCATTGATTTGAAGCTATTTCATGTGTTTCGCTTGGATTTGAAAGTAACTCGTTTATTTCGCAGGCATTTGAAGCTATATCACTTATATCGCAAGTAATTGAAGCGAAATCATTTGTGTCGCACGGATTTGAAGCTAAACCTTCTACATCGCATTGATTTGAAGCTACATCATGTGTCTCGCATGGATTTGAAGCTAAACCTTCTACATCTCATTCAATTGAAGCTACATCATGTGTTACGCATGGATTTGAAGCTAACGCGTTTGTTTCGCCTGCATTTGAAGCTATATCAGTTATATCGCAAGTAATTGAAGCTAAATCATTTGTTTCGCATGGATTTGAATCTAAACAATCTACATCGCATTGATATGAAGGTATATCATGTGTTTCGCATTGATTTGAAGCTAAACAATCTACATCGCATTGATTTGCAGCTACATAATGTGTTCCGCATGCTTTTGATGCTAATCTTTCTACATCGCATTGATTTGAACCTACATCATGTGTTTCGCATGGATTTGAATCTAATCTTTCTACATCGCATTGATTTGAACCTACATCATGTGTTTCGCATGGATTTGAATCTAATCTTTCTACATCGCATTGATTTGAACCTACGTCATGTGTTTCGCATGGATTTGAAGCTAACTCGTTTATTTCGCCAGCATTTGAATCTATATTACTTATATCGCAAGTATTTGAAGCAAAATCATTTGTTTCGCATGGATTTGAAGCTAACTCGTTTATATCGCCAGCATTTGAAGCTATATCACTTATATCGCAAGTATTTGAAGCTAAATCATTTGTTTCGCATGGATTTGAAGCTAAATCTTCTACATCGCATTGATTTGAAGCTATTTCATGTGTTTCGCATGGATTTGAAGGTAACTCGTTTATTTCGCCAGCATTTGAAGCTATATCACTTATATCGCAAGTAATTGAAGCGAAATCATTTGTGTCGCACGGATTTGAAGCTAAACCTTCTACATCGCATTGATTTGAAGCTACATCATGTGTCTCGCATGGATTTGAAGCTAAACCTTCTACATCTCATTCATTTGAAGCTACATCATGTGTTACGCATGGATTTGAAGCTAACGCGTTTGTTTCGCCTGCATTTGAAGCTATATCAGTTATATCTTAAGTAATTGAAGCTAAATCATTTGTTTCGCATGGATTTGGAGCTAAATCTTCTACATCGCATTGATTTGAAGCTACATCATGTGTCTCGCATGGATTTTTAGCTAACTCGATTATTTCGCCAGAATTTGAAACTATATCGCTTATATCGCTCGTACTTGTAGCTAAATCATTTGTTTCGCATGGATTTGAAGCTAAATCATCTACATCGCATTGATTTGAAGCTACATCATGTGTTTCGCATGGATTTGAAGGTAACTCGTTTATTTCGCCAGCATTTGAAGCTATATCACTTATATCGCAAGTAATTGCAGCGAAATCATTTGTGTCGCATGGATTTGAAGCTAAATGATCTACATCGCATTGAATTGAAGCTAAATCATTTGTTACGCATGGATTTGAAGCTAAACAATCTACATCGCATTGATTTGCAGCTACATAATGTGTTTCGCATGGATTTGAAGCTACCTCGTTTATTTCGCCAGCATTTGAAGCTATATCACTTATATCGCAATTATTTGAAGCTAAATCATTTGTTTCGCATGGATTTGGAGCTAAATCTTCTACATCGCATTGATTTGAAGCTATTTCATGTGTTTCGCATGGATTTGAAAGTAACTCGTTTATTTCGCAGGCATTTGAAGCTATATCACTTATATCGCAAGTAATTGAAGCGAAATCATTTGTTTCGCACGGATTTGAAGCTAAACCTTCTACATCGCATTGATTTGAAGCTACATCATGTGTCTCGCATGGATTTGAAGCTAAACCTTCTACATCTCATTCAATTGAAGCTACATCATGTGTTACGCATGGATTTGAAGCTAACGCGTTTGTTTCGCCTGCATTTGAAGCTATATCAGTTATATCGCAAGTAATTAAAGCTAAATCATTTGTTTCGCATGGATTTGAATGTAAACAATCTACATCGCATTGATATGAAGGTATATCATGTGTCTCGCATGGATTTGGAGCTAACTCGATTATTTCGCCAGCATTTGAAGCTATATCACTTATATCGCAAGTATTTGAAGCTAAATCATTTGTTTCGCATGGATTTGAAGCTAAACAATCTACATCGCATTGATTTGAAGCTACATCATGTGTTTCGCATGGATTTGAAGCTAATCTTTCTACATCGCATTGATTTGAACTTACATCATGTGTTTCGCATGGATTTGAAGCTAACTCGTTTATTTCACCAGCATTTGAAGCTATATTACTTATATCGCAAGTATTTGAAGCTAAATCATTTGTTTCGCATGGATTTGAAGCTAAATCTTCTACATCGCATTGATTTGAAGCTATTTCATGTGTTTCGCATGGATTTGAAAGTAACTCGTTTATTTCGCCAGCATTTGAAGCGATATCACTTATATCGCAAGTAATTGCAGCGAAATCATTTGTGTCGTATGGATTTGAATCTAATCTTTCTACATCGCATTGATTTGAACCTACATCATGTGTTTCGCATGGATTTGAAGCTAACTCGTTTATTTCGCCAGCATTTGAAGCTATATCACTTATATCGCAATTATTTGAAGCTAAATCATTTGTTTCGCATGGATTTGGAGCTAAATCTTCTACATCGCATTGATTTGAAGCTATTTCATGTGTTTCGCATGGATTTGAAAGTAACTCGTTTATTTCGCAGTCATTTGAAGCTATATCACTTATATCGCAAGTAATTGAAGCGAAATCATTTGTGTCGCACGGATTTGAAGCTAAACCTTCTACATCGCATTGATTTGAAGCTACATCATGTGTCTCGCATGGATTTGAAGCTAAACCTTCTACATCTCATTCAATTGAAGCTACATCATGTGTTACGCATGGATTTGAAGCTAACGCGTTTGTTTCGCATGCATTTGAAGCTATATCAGTTATGTCGCAAGTAATTAAAGCTAAATCATTTGTTTCGCATGGATTTGAATGTAAACAATCTACATCGCATTGATATGAAGGTATATCATGTGTCTCGCATGGATTTGGAGCTAACTCGATTATTTCGCCAGCATTTGCAGCTATATTACTTATATCGCACGTATTTGAAGCTAAATCATTTGTTTCGCAAGGATTTGAAGCTACATCTTCTACATCGCATTGATTTGAAGCTATTTCATGTGTTTCGCTTGGATTTGAAGCTAACTCGATTATTTCGCCAGAATTTGAAGCTATATTACTTATATCGCAAGTATTTGAAGCAAGATCATTTGTTTCGCATGGATTTGAAGCTAAACCTTCTACATCGCATTGATTTGATGCTACATCATGTGTTTCGCATGGATTTGATGCTAATCTTTCTACATCGCATTGATTTGAAGCTACATCATGTGTTTCGCACGGATTTGAAGCTAACTCGATTATTTCGCCAGAATTTGAAACTATATCACTTATATCGCAAGTATTTGAAGCTAAATCATTTGTTTAGCATGGATTTGAAGCTAAATGATCTACATCGCATTGATTTGAAGCTAAATCATTTGTTTCGCATGGATTTGAAGCTAAACAATCTACATCGCATTGATTTGCAGCTACATCATGTGTTTCGCATGGATTTGATGCTAATCTTTCTACATCGCATTGATTTGAATCTACATCATGTGTTTCGCATGGATTTGAAGCTAACTCGTTTATTTCGCCAGCACTGGAAGCTATATCACTTATATCGCAAGTATTTGAAACAAAATCATTTGTTTCGAATGGATTTGAAACTAAACCTTCTACACCGCATTGGTTTGAAGCTATATCATGTGTCTCACATGGATTTGAAGGTAACTCGTTTATTTCGCCAGCATTTAAAGCTATATCACTTATATCGCAAGTATTTGAAGCTAAATCATTTGTTTCGCATGGATTTGAAGCTAAACAATCTACATCGCATTGATTTGAAGCTACATCATGTGTTTCGCATGGATTTGATGCTAATCTTTCTACATCGCATTGATTTGAACCTACTTCCTCTGTTTGGCATGGATTTGAAGCTAACTCGTTTATTTCGCCAGCATTTGAAGCTATATCACTTTTATCGCAAGTAATTGAAGCTAAATCATTTGTTTCGCATGGATTTGAAGCTAAACAATCTACATCGCATTGATTTGAAGCTACATCATGTGTTTCGCATGGATTTGAAGCTAATCTTTCTACATCGCATTGATTTGAACCTACATCATGTGTTTCGCATGGATTTGAAGCTAACTCGTTTATTTCACCAGCATTTGAAGCTATATTACTTATATCGCAAGTATTTGAAGCTTAATCATTTGTTTCGCATGGATTTGAAGCTAAATCTTCTACATCGCATTGATTTGAAGCTATTTCATGTGTTTCGCATGGATTTGAAGGTAACTCGTTTATTTCGCCAGCATTTGAAGCTTTATCACTTATATCGCAAGTAATTGCAGCGAAATCATTTGTGTCGCATGGATTTGAAGCTAAATGATCTACACCGCATTGATTTGAAGCTAAATCATTTGTTACGCATGGATTTGAAGCTAAACAATCTACATCGCATTGATTTGCAGCTACATAATGTGTTTCGCATGGATTTGAAGCTAATCTTTCTACATCGCATTGATTTGAACCTACATCATGTGCTTCGCTTGGATTTGAAGCTAACTCGATTATTTCGCCATAATTTGAGACAATATCACTTATATCGCAAGTATTTGAAGCTAAATCATTTGTTTCGCATGGATTTGAAGCTTTATCTTATACATCGCATTGATTTGAAGGTAAATCATTTGTTTCGCATGGATTTGAAGCTAAACCTTCCATATCGCATTGATTTGAAGCCACATCATTTGTTTCGCATGGATTTGAAGTTAAACCTTATACATCGCATTGATTTGAAGCTACATCATTTGTTTCGCATGGATTTGGAGCTAACTCGATTATTTCGCCAGAATTTGAAACTATATCACTTATATCGCAAGTATTTGAAGCTAAATCATTTGTTTCGCTTGGATTTGAAGCTAAACCTTATACATCGCATTGATTTGAAGCTACATCATGTGTTTCGCATGGATTTGAAGCTAACTCGATTATTTCGACAGCATTTGCAGCTATATTACTTATATCGCAAGTATTTGAAGCTAAATCATTTGTTTCGCATGGATTTGAAGCTAAATGATCTACATCGCATTGATTTGAAGCTAAATCATTTGTTTCGCATCGATTTGAAGCTAAACAATCTACAACGCATTGATTTGCAGCTGCATCATGTGTTTCGCATAGATTTGAAGCTAATCTTTCTACATCGCATTGATTTGGACCTACATCATGTGTTTCGCATGGATTTGAAGCTAACTCGTTTATTTCGCCTGCACTTGAAGCTATATCACTTATATCGCAAGTATTTGAAACAAAATCATTTGTTTCGCATGGATTTGAAACTAAACCTTCTACACCGCATTGATTTGAAGCTAAATCATGTGTTTCGCATGGGTTTGAAGGTAACTCGTTTATTTCGCCAGCATTTGAAGCTGTATCACTTATATCGCAAGTATTTGAAGCTAAATCATTTGTTTCGCTTGGATTTGAAGCTAAACCTTATACATCGCATTGATTTAAAGCTACATCATGTGTTTCGCATGGATTTGAAGCTAACTCGTTTATTTCGCCAGCATTTGAAGCTATATCACTTATATCGCAAGTATTTGAAGCTAAATCATTTGTTTCGCATGGATTTGAAGCTAAACAATCTACATCGCATTGATTTGAAGCTACATCATGTGTTTCGCATGGATTTGAAGCTAATCTTTCTACATCGCATTGATTTGAACTTACATCATGTGTTTCGCATGGATTTGAAGCTAACTCGTTTATTTCACCAGCATTTGAAGCTATATTACTTATATCGCAAGTATTTGAAGCTAAATCATTTGTTTCGCATGGATTTGAAGCTAAATCTTCTACATCGCATTGATTTGAAGCTATTTCATGTGTTTCGCATGGATTTGAAAGTAACTCGTTTATTTCGCCAGCATTTGAAGCGATATCACTTATATCGCAAGTAATTGCAGCGAAATCATTTGTGTCGTATGGATTTGAATCTAATCTTTCTACATCGCATTGATTTGAACCTACATCATGTGTTTCGCATGGATTTGAAGCTAACTCGTTTATTTCGCCAGCATTTGAAGCTATATCACTTATATCGCAATTATTTGAAGCTAAATCATTTGTTTCGCATGGATTTGGAGCTAAATCTTCTACATCGCATTGATTTGAAGCTATTTCATGTGTTTCGCATGGATTTGAAAGTAACTCGTTTATTTCGCAGGCATTTGAAGCTATATCACTTATATCGCAAGTAATTGAAGCGAAATCATTTGTGTCGCACGGATTTGAAGCTAAACCTTCTACATCGCATTGATTTGAAGCTACATCATGTGTCTCGCATGGATTTGAAGCTAAACCTTCTACATCTCATTCAATTGAAGCTACATCATGTGTTACGCATGGATTTGAAGCTAACGCGTTTGTTTCGCATGCATTTGAAGCTATATCAGTTATGTCGCAAGTAATTAAAGCTAAATCATTTGTTTCGCATGGATTTGAATGTAAACAATCTACATCGCATTGATATGAAGGTATATCATGTGTCTCGCATGGATTTGGAGCTAACTCGATTATTTCGCCAGCATTTGCAGCTATATTACTTATATCGCACGTATTTGAAGCTAAATCATTTGTTTCGCAAGGATTTGAAGCTACATCTTCTACATCGCATTGATTTGAAGCTATTTCATGTGTTTCGCTTGGATTTGAAGCTAACTCGATTATTTCGCCAGAATTTGAAGCTATATTACTTATATCGCAAGTATTTGAAGCAAGATCATTTGTTTCGCATGGATTTGAAGCTAAACCTTCTACATCGCATTGATTTGATGCTACATCATGTGTTTCGCATGGATTTGATGCTAATCTTTCTACATCGCATTGATTTGAAGCTACATCATGTGTTTCGCACGGATTTGAAGCTAACTCGATTATTTCGCCAGAATTTGAAACTATATCACTTATATCGCAAGTATTTGAAGCTAAATCATTTGTTTAGCATGGATTTGAAGCTAAATGATCTACATCGCATTGATTTGAAGCTAAATCATTTGTTTCGCATGGATTTGAAGCTAAACAATCTACATCGCATTGATTTGCAGCTACATCATGTGTTTCGCATGGATTTGATGCTAATCTTTCTACATCGCATTGATTTGAATCTACATCATGTGTTTCGCATGGATTTGAAGCTAACTCGTTTATTTCGCCAGCACTGGAAGCTATATCACTTATATCGCAAGTATTTGAAACAAAATCATTTGTTTCGAATGGATTTGAAACTAAACCTTCTACACCGCATTGGTTTGAAGCTATATCATGTGTCTCACATGGATTTGAAGGTAACTCGTTTATTTCGCCAGCATTTAAAGCTATATCACTTATATCGCAAGTATTTGAAGCTAAATCATTTGTTTCGCATGGATTTGAAGCTAAACAATCTACATCGCATTGATTTGAAGCTACATCATGTGTTTCGCATGGATTTGATGCTAATCTTTCTACATCGCATTGATTTGAACCTACTTCCTCTGTTTGGCATGGATTTGAAGCTAACTCGTTTATTTCGCCAGCATTTGAAGCTATATCACTTTTATCGCAAGTAATTGAAGCTAAATCATTTGTTTCGCATGGATTTGAAGCTAAACAATCTACATCGCATTGATTTGAAGCTACATCATGTGTTTCGCATGGATTTGAAGCTAATCTTTCTACATCGCATTGATTTGAACCTACATCATGTGTTTCGCATGGATTTGAAGCTAACTCGTTTATTTCACCAGCATTTGAAGCTATGTTACTTATATCGCAAGTATTTGAAGCTTAATCATTTGTTTCGCATGGATTTGAAGCTAAATCTTCTACATCGCATTGATTTGAAGCTATTTCATGTGTTTCGCATGGATTTGAAGGTAACTCGTTTATTTCGCCAGCATTTGAAGCTTTATCACTTATATCGCAAGTAATTGCAGCGAAATCATTTGTGTCGCATGGATTTGAAGCTAAATGATCTACACCGCATTGATTTGAAGCTAAATCATTTGTTACGCATGGATTTGAAGCTAAACAATCTACATCGCATTGATTTGCAGCTACATAATGTGTTTCGCATGGATTTGAAGCTAATCTTTCTACATCGCATTGATTTGAACCTACATCATGTGCTTCGCTTGGATTTGAAGCTAACTCGATTATTTCGCCATAATTTGAGACAATATCACTTATATCGCAAGTATTTGAAGCTAAATCATTTGTTTCGCATGGATTTGAAGCTTTATCTTATACATCGCATTGATTTGAAGGTAAATCATTTGTTTCGCATGGATTTGAAGCTAAACCTTCCATATCGCATTGATTTGAAGCCACATCATTTGTTTCGCATGGATTTGAAGTTAAACCTTATACATCGCATTGATTTGAAGCTACATCATTTGTTTCGCATGGATTTGGAGCTAACTCGATTATTTCGCCAGAATTTGAAACTATATCACTTATATCGCAAGTATTTGAAGCTAAATCATTTGTTTCGCTTGGATTTGAAGCTAAACCTTATACATCGCATTGATTTGAAGCTACATCATGTGTTTCGCATGGATTTGAAGCTAACTCGATTATTTCGACAGCATTTGCAGCTATATTACTTATATCGCAAGTATTTGAAGCTAAATCATTTGTTTCGCATGGATTTGAAGCTAAATGATCTACATCGCATTGATTTGAAGCTAAATCATTTGTTTCGCATCGATTTGAAGCTAAACAATCTACAACGCATTGATTTGCAGCTGCATCATGTGTTTCGCATAGATTTGAAGCTAATCTTTCTACATCGCATTGATTTGGACCTACATCATGTGTTTCGCATGGATTTGAAGCTAACTCGTTTATTTCGCCTGCACTTGAAGCTATATCACTTATATCGCAAGTATTTGAAACAAAATCATTTGTTTCGCATGGATTTGAAACTAAACCTTCTACACCGCATTGATTTGAAGCTAAATCATGTGTTTCGCATGGGTTTGAAGGTAACTCGTTTATTTCGCCAGCATTTGAAGCTGTATCACTTATATCGCAAGTATTTGAAGCTAAATCATTTGTTTCGCATGGATTTGAAGCTCGACAATCTACACCGCATTGATTTGAAGCTACATAATGTGTTTCGCATGGATTTGATGCTAATCTTTCTACATCGCATTGATTTGAACCTAGATCATGTGTTTCGCATGGATTTGAAGCTAACGCGTTTGTTTCGCTTGCATTTGAAGCTATATCACTTATATCGCAAGTAATTGAAGCGAAGTCATTTGTTTCGCATGGATTTGAAGCTAAACCTTCTACAACGCATTGATTTGAACCTACATCATGTGCTTCGCTTGGATTTGAAGCTAACTCGATTATTTCGCCAGAATTTGAAGCTATATTACTTATATCGCAAGTATTTGAAGCAAAATCATTTGTTTAGCATGGATTTGAAGCTAACTCGTTTATATCGCCAGCATTTGAAGCTATATCACTTATATCGCAAGTATTAGAAGCTAAATCATTTGTTTCGCAAGGATTTGAAGCTAAATCTTCTACATCGCATTGATTTGAAGCTATTTCATGTGTTTCGCATGGATTTGAAGGTAACTCGTTTATTTCTCCAGCATTTGAAGCTATATCACTTATATCGCAAGTAATTGAAGCGAAATCATTTGTGTCGCACGGATTTGAAGCTAAACCTTCTACATCGCATTGATTTGTAGCTACATCATGTGTTTCGCATGGATTTGAAGCTAACTCGATTATTTCGCCAGAGTTTGAAACTATATCACTTATATCGCAAGTATTTGAAGCTAAATCATTTCTTTCGCAGGGATTTGAAGCTAAACCTTCTATATCGCATTGATTTGAAGCTACATCGTGTGTTTCGCATGGATTACAAGCTAACTCGATTATTTCGCCCCAGCATTTTAAGCTATATCACTTATATCGCTCGTATTTGAAGCTGAATCATTTGTGTCGCGTAGATTTGAAGCTAAATCTTCTACATTGCATTGATTTGAAGCTATCTCATGTGATTCGCATGGATTTGAATGTAACTCGTTTATTTCGACAGCATTTGAAGCTATATCACTTATATCGCAAGTATTTGAAGCTAAATCATCTGTTTCGCATGGATTTGAAGCTAAACCTTATACATCGCATTGATTTGAAGCTACAACATGTGTTTCGCAATGGATTTGAGGCTAACTTGATTATTTCGAAAGCATTTGCAGCTATATTACTTATATCGCAAGTATTTGAAGCGAAATCATTTGTTTCGCATGGATTTGAAGCTAAACCTTCTACATCGCATTGATTTGAATCTACATCATGTGCTTCGCTTGGATTTGAAGCTAACTCGATTATTTCGCCAGAATTTGAAGCTATATTACTTATATCGCAAGTATTTGAAGCAAAATCATTTGTTTCGCATGGATTTGAAGCTAACTCGTTTATATCGCCAGCATTTGAAGCTATATCTCTTATATCGCAAGTATTTGAAGCTAAATCATTTGTTTCGCAAGGATTTGAAGCTAAATCTTCTACATCGCATTGATTTGAAGCTATTTCATGTGTTTCGCATGGATTTGAAGGTAACTCGTTTATTTCGCCAGCATTTGAAGCTATATCACTTATATCGCTCGTATTTGAAGCTAAATCATTTGTATCGCATGGATTTGAAGCTAAACCTTATACATCGCATTGATTTGAAGCTACTTCCTGTGTTTGACATGGATTTGAAGCTAACTCGTTTATTTCGCCAGCATTTGAAGCTGTATCACTTTTATCGCAAGTAATTGATGCTAAATCATTTGTTTCGCATGGATTTGAAGCTAAACAATCTACATCGCATTGATTTGAAGCTACATCATGTGTCTCGCATGGATTTGAAGCTAACTCGATTATTTCGCCAAAATTTGAAACTATATCACTTATATCGCAAGTATTTGAATCTAAATCATTTGTTTCGCATGGATTTGAAGCTAAACAAACTACATCGAATTGATTTGAAGCTACATCATGTGTTTCGCATGGATTTGAAGCTAATCTTTCTACATCGCATTGTTTTGAACCTACATCATGTGTTTCGCATGGATTTGAAGCTAACTCGTTTATTTCGCCAGCATTTGAAGCTATACAACTTATATCGCAAGTATTTGAAGCTAAATAATTCGTCTCGCCTGGATTTGAAGCTAAATAATCTACATCGCATTGATTTGAAGCTAAATCATGTGTCTCGTATGGATTTGAAGCTAACTCGTTTATTTCGCCAGCATTTGAAGCTATATTACTTATATCGCAAGTATTTGAAGCTAAATAATCGTCTCGCCTGGATTTGAAGCTAAATAATCTACATCGCATTGACTTGAAGCTACATCATGTGTCTCGCATGGATTTGAAGCTAACTCGTTTATTTCGCCAGCATTTGAAGCTATATAACTTATATCGCAAGTATTTGAATCTAAATCATTTGTTTCGCATGGATTTTAAGCTAAATAATCTACATCGCTTTGATTTGAAGCTAAATCATTTGTTACGCATGGATTTGAAGCTAAACAATCTACATCGCATTGATTTGTAGCTACATCATGTGTTTCGCATGGATTTGAAGCTAATCTTTCTACATCGCATTGATCTGGACCTACATCATGTGTTTCGCATGGATTTGAAGCTAACTCGTTTATTTCGCCTGCACTTGAAGCTATATCACTTATATCGCAAGTATTTGAAACAAAATCAGTTGTTTCGCATGGATTTGAAACTAAACCTTCGACACCGCATTGATTTGAAGCTATATCATGTGTTTCTCATGGGTTTGAAGGAAACTCGTTTATTTAGCCAGCATTTGAAGCTATATCACTTATATCGCAAGTATTTGAAACTAAATCATTTGTTTCGCATCGATTTGAAGCTAAACAATCTTCAACGCATTGATTTGCAGCTGCATCATGTGTTTCGCATAGATTTGAAGCTAATCTTTCTACATCGCATTGATTTGGACCTACATCATGTGTTTCGCATGGATTTGAAGCTAACTCGTTTATTTCGCCTGCACTTGAAGCTATATCACTTTATCGCAAGTATTTGAAACAAAATCATTTGTTTCGCTTGGATTTGAAACTAAACCTTCTACACCGCATTGATTTGAAGCTATATCATGTGTTTCGCATGGGTTTGAAGGTAACTCGTTTATTTCGCCAGCATTTGATGCTGTATCACTTATATCGCAAGTATTTGAAGCTAAATCATTTGTTTCGCATGGATTTGAAGCTCAACAATCTACACCGCATTGATTTGAAGCTACATCATGTGTTTCGCATGGATTTGATGCTAATCTTTCTACATCGCATTGATTTGAAGCTACATCATGTGTCTCGCATGGATTTGAAGCTAACTCGATCACTTCGCCAGAATTTGAAACTATATCACTTATATCGCAAGTATTTGAATCTAAATCATTTGTTTCGCATGGATTTGAAGCTAAACAAACTACATCGCATTGATTTGAAGCTACATCATGTGTTTCGCATGGATTTGAAGCTAATCTTTCTACATCGCATTGTTTTGAACCTACATCATGTGTTTCACATGGATTTGAAGCTAACTCGTTTATTTCGCCAGTATTTGAAGCTATATAACTTATATCGCAAGTATTTGAAGTTAAATAATTCGTCTCGCCTGGATTTGAAGCTAAATAATCTACATCGCATTGATTTGAAGCTACATCATGTGTCTCGTATGGATTTGAAGCTAACTCGTTTATTTCGCCAGCATTTGAAGCTATATTACTTATATCGCAAGTATTTGAAGCTAAATAATTCGTCTCGCCTGGATTTGAAGCTAAATAATCTACATCGCATTGATTTGAAGCTACATCATGTGTCTCGCATGGATTGAAGCTAACTCGTTTATTTCGCCAGCATTTGAAGCTATATAACTTATATCGCAAGTATTTGAATCTAAATCATTTGTTTCGCATGGATTTTAAGCTAAATAATCTACATCGCATTGATTTGAAGCTAAATCATTTGTTTCGCATGGATTTGAAGCTAAACAATCTACATCGCATTGATTTGTAGCTACATCATGTGTTTCGCATGGATTTGAAGCTAATCTTTCTACATCGCATTGATCTGGACCTACATCATGTGTTTCGCATGGATTTGAAGCTAACTCGTTTATTTCGCCTGCACTTGAAGCTATATCACTTATATCGCAAGTATTTGAAACAAAATCATTTCTTTCGCATGGATTTGAAACTAAACCTTCTACACCGCATTGATTTGAAGCTATATCATGTGTTTCGCATGGGTTTGAAGGTAACTCGTTTATTTCGCCAGCATTTGAAGCTGTATCACTTATATCGCAAGTATTTGAAGCTAAATCATTTGTTTCGCATGGATTTGAAGCTCAACAATCTACACCGCATTGATTTGAAGCTACATCATGTGTTTCGCATGGATTTGATGCTAATCTTTCTACATCGCATTGATTTGTACCTACATCATGTGTTTCGCATGGATTTGAAGCTAACTCGATTATTTCGCCAGAATTTGAAACTATATCACTTATATCGCAAGTATTTGAAGCTAAATCATTTCTTTCGCAGGGATTTGAAGCTAAACCTTCTATATCGCATTGATTTGAAGCTATCTCATGTGATTCGCATGGATTTGAATGTAACTCGTTTATTTCGCTAGCATTTGAAGCTATATTACTTATATCGCAAGTATTTGAAGCTAAATAATTCGTCTTGCCTGGATTTGAAGCTAAATAATCTACATCGCATTGATTTGAAGCTACATCATGTGTTTCGCATGGATTTGAAGCTAACTCGATTATTTCGCCATAATTTGAAACAATATCACTTATATCACAAGTATTTGAAGCTACATCATGTGTCTCGCATGGATTTGAAGCTAACTCGTTTATTTCGCCAGCATTTGAAGCTATATAACTTATATCGCAAGTATTTGAAGATAAATCATTTGTTTCGCATGGATTTGAAGCTAAACCTTCTACATCGCATTGATTTGAACCTACATCATTTGTTTCGCACGGATTTGAAGCTAACGCGTTTGTTTCGCCTGTATTGAAGCTATATCTCTTATATCGCAAGTAATTGAAGCGAAATCATTTGTTTCGCATGGATTTTAAGCTAAACCTACTACATCGCATTGATTTGAAGCTACATCATGTGTCTCGCTTGGATTTGAAGCTAATCCTTCTACATCGCATTGATTTGAACCTACATCATGTGTTTCGCATGGATTTGAATCTAATCTTTCTACATCGCATTGATTTGAACCTACGTCATGTGTTTCGCATGGATTTGAAGCTAACTCGTTTATATCGCCAGCATTTCAAGCTATATCACTTATATCGCAAGTATTTGAAGCTAAATCATTTGTTTCGCATGGATTTGAATCTAAATCATCTACATCGCATTGATTTGAATGTATTTCATGTGTTTCGCATGAATTTGATGGTAACTCGATTATTTCGCCAGCATTTGAAGCTATATCACTTATATCGCAAGTAATTGAAGCGAAATCATTTGTGTCGCACGGATTTGAAGCTAAACCTTATACATCGCATTGATTTGAAGCTACATCATGTGTTTGGCATGGATTTGAAGCTAACTCGATTATTTCGCCAGCATTTGGAGCTATATTACTTATATCGCAAGTATTTGAAGCTAAACCATTTGTTTCGCATGGATTTGAAGCTAAATGATCTACATCGCATTGATTTGAAGCTAAATCATTTGTTTCGCATGTATTTGAAGCTAAACAATCTACATCGCATTAATTTGCAGCTACATAATGTGTTTCGCATGGTTTTGATGCTAATCTTTCTACATCGCATTGATTTGAACCTACATCATGTGTTTCGCATGGATTTGAATCTAATCTTTCTACATCGCATTGATTTGAACCTACATCATGTGTTTCGCATGGATTTGAAGCTAACTCGTTTATTTCGCCAGCATTTGAAGCTATATTACTTATATCGCAAGTATTTGAAGCTAAATAATTCGTCTAGCCTGGATTTGAAGCTAAACAATCTACATCGCATTGATTTGCAGCTACATAATGTGTTTCGCATGGTTTTGATGCTAATCTTTCTATATCGCATTGATTTGATCCTACATCATGTGTTTCGCATGGATTTGAATCTAATCTTTCTACATCGCATTGATTTGAACCTACATCATGTGTTTCGCATGGATTTGAAGCTAACTCGTTTATTTCGCCAGCATTTGAAGCTATATCACTCATATCTCAAGTAATTGCAGCGAAATCATTTGTGTCGCATGGATTTGAAGCTAAATGATCTACATCACATTGAATTGAAGCTAAATCATTTGTTACGCATGGATTTGAAGCTAAACAATCTACATCGCATTGATTTGCAGCTACATAATGTGTTTCGCATGGATTTGAAGCTAACTCGTTTATTTCGCCAGCATTTGAAGCTATATTACTTATATCGCAAGTATTTGAAGCAAAATCATTTGTTTCGCATGGATTTGAAGCTAACTCGTTTATATCGCCAGCATTTGTAGCTATATCACTTATATCGCAAGTATTTGAAGCTAAATCATTTGTTTCACATGCATTTGAAGCTAAATCTTCTACATCGCATTGATTTGATGCTATTTCATGTGTTTCGCATGGACTTGAAGCTAACTCGTTTATTTCGCCAGCATTTGAAGCTATATCACTTATATCGCAATTATTTGAAGCTAAATCATTTGTTTCGCATGGATTTGGAGCTAAATCTTCTACATCGCATTGATTTGAAGCTATTTCATGTGTTTCGCATGGATTTGAAAGTAACTCGTTTATTTCGCCAGCATTTGAAGCTATATCACTTATATCGCAAGTAATTGAAGCGAAATCATTTGTGTCGCACGGATTTGAAGCTAAACCTTCTACATCGCATTGATATGAAGGTATATAATGTGTTTCGCATTGATTTGAAGCTAGCTCGTTCGTTTCGACTGCATTTGAAGCTATATCACGTATACGGCAAGTATTTGAAGATAAATCATTTTTTTCGAAGGAATTTGAAGCTAAACCTTCTACATCGCATTGATTTGAAGCTACATCATGTGTCTCGCATGGATTTGGAGCTAACTCGATTATTTCGCCAGAATTTGAAACTATATCACTTATATCGCAAGTATTTGAAGCTAAATCATTTGTTTCGCTTGGATTTGAAGCTAAACCTTATACATCGCATTGATTTGAAGCTACATCATGTGTTTCGCATGGATTTCAAGCTAACTCGATTATTTCGCCAGCATTTGGAGCTATATTACTTATATCGCAAGTATTTGAAGCTAAACCATTTGTTTCGCATGGATTTGAAAGCTAAATGATCTACATCGCATTGATTTGAAGCTAAATCATTTGTTTCGCATGGATTTGAAGCTAAACAATCTACATCGCATTGATTTGCAGCTACATAATGTATTTCGCATGGTTTTGATGCTAATCTTTCTACATCGCATTGATTTGATCCTACATCATGTGTTTCGCATGGATTTGAATCTAATCTTTCTACATCGCATTGATTTGAACCTACATCATATGTTTCGCATGGATTTGAAGCTAACTCGTTTATTTCGCCAGCATTTGAAGCTATATTACTTATATCGCAAGTATTTGAAGCTAAATAATTCGTCTAGCCTGGATTTGAAGCTAAACAATCTACATCGCATTGATTTGCAGCTACATAATGTGTTTCGCATGGTTTTGATGCTAATCTTTCTACATCGCATTGATTTGATCCTACATCATGTGTTTCGCATGGATTTGAATCTAATCTTTCTACATCGCATTGATTTGAACCTACATCATGTGTCTCGCATGGATTTGAAGCTAACTCGTTTATTTCGCCAGCATTTGAAGCTATATCACTTATATCGCAAGTAATTGAAGCTAAATCATTTGTTTCGCATGGAATTGAAGCGAAACCTTATACATCGCATTGATTTGAAGCTACATCATGTGTTTCGCATGGATTTGAAGCTAACGCGTTTGTTTGACAAGTATTTGAGGCTGAATCATTTCTTTCGCCTGGATTTGAAGTTACACCTTCTACGTCGCATTGATTTGAAGCTACATCATGTGTTTCGCTTGGATTTGAAGCTAACTCGATTATTTCGCCAGAATTTGAAGCTAAATTACTTATATCGCAAGTTTTTGAAGCAAAATCATTTGTTTCGCATGGATTTGAAGCTAACTCGTTTATTTCGCCAGCATTTGAAGCTATATTACTTATATCGCAAGTATTTGAAGCAAAATCATTTGTTTCGCATGGATTTGAAGCTAACTCGTTTATATCGCCATCATTTGAAGCTATATCACTTATATCGCAAGTATTTGAAGCTAAATCATTTGTTTCGCATGGATTTGAAGCTAAATCTTCTACATCGCATTGATTTGAAGCTATTTCATGTGTTACGCATGGATTTGAAGGTAACTCGTTTATTTCGCCAGTATTTGAAGCTATATCACATATATCGCAAGTAATTGAAGCGAAATCATTTGTGTCGCACGGATTTGAAGCTAAACCTTCTACAACGCATTGATTTGAAGCTACATCATGTGTCTCGCATGGATTTGAAGCTAAACCTTCTACATCTCATTAATTTGAAGCTACATCATGTGTTACGCATGGATTTGAAGCTAACGCGTTTGTTTCGCCTGCATTTGAAGCTATATCAGTTATATCGCAAGTAATTGAAGCTAAATCATTTGTTTCGCATGGATTTGAATCTAAACAATCTACATCGCATTGATATGAAGGTATATCATGTGTTTCGCATTGATTTGAAGCTAAACAATCTACATCGCATTGATTTGCAGCTACATAATGTGTTCCGCATGGTTTTGATGCTAATCTTTCTACATCGCATTGATTTGAACCTACATCATGTGTTTCGCATGGATTTGAATCTAATCTTTCTACATCGCATTGATTTGAACCTACATCATGTGATTCGCATGGATTTGAATCTAATCTTTCTACATCGCATTGATTTGAACCTACATCATGTGTTTCGCATGGATTTGAAGCTAACTCGTTTATTTCGCCAGCATTTGAAGCTATATTACTTATATCGCAAGTATTTGAAGCAAAATCATTTGTTTCGCATGGATTTGAAGCTAACTCGTTTATATCGCCAGCATTTGAAGCTATATCACTTATATCGTAAGTATTTGAAGCTAAATCATTTGTTTCGCATGGATTTGAAGCTAAATCTTCTACATCGCATTGATTGAAGCTATTTCAAGTGTTTCGCATGGATTTGAAGGTAACTCGTTTATTTCGCCAGCATTTGAAGCTATATCACTTATATCGCAAGTAATTGAAGCGAAATCATTTGTGTCGCACGGATTTGAAGCTAAACCTTCTACATCGCATTGATTTGAAGCTACATCATGTGTCTCGCATGGATTTGAAGCTAAACCTTCTACATCTCATTCATTTGAAGCTACATCATGTGTTACGCATGGATTTGAAGCTAACTCGTTTATTTCACCAGAATTTGAAGCTATATCAGTTATATCTTAAGTAATTGAAGCTAAATCATTTGTTTCGCATGGATTTGGAGCTAAATCTTCTACATCGCATTGATTTGAAGCTACATCATGTGTCTCGCATGGATTTTTAGCTAACTCGATTATTTCGCCAGAATTTGAAACTATATCACTTATATCGCTCGTACTTGAAGCTAAATCATTTGTTTCGCATGGATTGAAGCTAAATCATCTACATCGCATTGATTTGAAGCTACATCATGTGTTTCGCATGGATTTGAAGGTAACTCGTTTATTTCGCCAGCATTTGAAGCTATATCGCTTATATCGCAAGTAATTGCAGCGAAATCATTTGTGTCGCATGGATTTGAAGCTAAATGATCTACATCGCATTGAATTGAAGCTAAATCATTTGTTACGCATGGATTTGAAGCTAAACAATCTACATCGCATTGATTTGCAGCTACATAATGTGTTTCGCATGGTTTTGATGCTAATCTTTCTACATCGCATTGATTTGAACCTACATCATGTGTTTCGCATGGATTTGAATCTAATCTTTCTACATCGCATTGATTTGAACCTACATCATGTGTTTCGCATGGATTTGAAGCTAACTCGTTTATTTCGCCAGCATTTGAAGCTATATCACTTATATCGCAAGTAATTGAAGCTAAATCATTTGTTTCGCATGGAATTGAAGCTAAACCTTATACATCGCATTGATTTGAAGCTACATCATGTGTTTCGCATGGATTTGAAGCTAACGCGTTTGTTTGACAAGTATTTGAGGCTGAATCATTTCTTTCGCCTGGATTTGAAGTTACACCTCTACGTCGCATTGATTTGAAGCTACATCATGTGTTTCGCTTGGATTTAAAGCTAACTCGATTATTTCGCCAGAATTTGAAGCTAAATTACTTATATCGCAAGTTTTTGAAGCAAAATCATTTGTTTCGCATGGATTTGAAGCTAACTCGTTTATTTCGCCAGCATTTGAAGCTATATCACTTATATCGCAAGTATGTGAAGCTAAATCATTTGTTTCGCATGGATTTGAATCTAAATCATCTACATCGCATTGATTTGAATGTATTTCATGTGTTTCGCATGAATTTGATGGTAACTCGATTATTTCGCCAGCATTTGAAGCTATATCACTTATATCGCAAGTAATTGAAGCGAAATCATTTGTTTCGTATGGATTTGAAGCTAAACCTTCTACATCGCATTGATTTGAAGCTACATCATGTGTCTCGCATGGATTTGAAGCTAACTCGATTATTTCGCCAGAATTTGAAACTATATCACTTATATCGCTCGAGATTGAAGCTAAATCATTTGTTTCGCATGGATTTGAAGCTAAACCTTCTACATCGCATTGATTTGAAGCAACATGATGTGTTTCGCATGGATTTGAAGCTAACGCGTTTGTTTCGCTTCCATTTGAAGCTATATCACTTATATCGCAAGTAATTGAAGCGAAATCATTTGTTTCGCATGGATCTGAAGCAAAACCTTCTACATCGTATTGATTTGAAGCTTCATCATGTGCTTCGCTTGGATTTGAAGCTAACTCGATTATTTCGCCGGAAATTTGAAGCTATATTACTTATATCGCAAGTATTTGAAGCGAAGTCATTTGTGTCGCATGGATTTGAAGCTAAACCTTCTACATCGCATTGATTTGAAGCTACATCATGTGTTTCGCACGGATTTGAAGCTAAACCTTCTACATCGCATTGATTTGAAGCTACATCATGTGTCTCGCATGGATTTGAAGCTAACTCGATTATTTCGCCAGAATTTGAAACTATATTACTTATATCGCAAGTATTTGAAGCAAGATCATTTGTTTCGCATGGATTTGAAGCTAAACCTTCTACATCGCATTGATTTGATGCTACATCATGTGTTTCGCATGGATTTGATGCTAATCTTTCTACATCGCATTGATTTGAAGCTACATCATGTGTTTCGCATGGATTTGAAGCTAACTCGATTATTTCGCCAGAATTTGAAACTATATCACTTATATCGCAAGTATTTGAAGCCTAATCATTTCTTTCGCAGGGATTTGAAACTAAACCTTCTATATAGCATTGATTTGAAGCTACATCGTGTGTTTCGCATGGATTTGAAGCTAACTCGATTATTTCGCTAGCATTTGCAGCTATATTAGTTATATCGCAAGTATTTGAAGCTAAATCATTTGTTTAGCATGGATTTTAAGCTAAATGATCTACATCGCATTGATTGAAGCTAAATCATTTGTTTCGCATGGATTTGAAGCTAAACAATCTACATCGCATTGATTTGCAGCTACATCATGTGTTTCGCATGGATTTGATGCTAATCTTTCTACATCGCATTGATTTGAACCTACATCATGTGTTTCGCATGGATTTGGAGCTAACTCGTTTATTTCGCCAGCACTGGAAGCTATATCACTTATATCGCAAGTATTTGAAACAAAATCATTTGTTTCGAATGGATTTGAAACTAAACCTTCTACACCGCATTGGTTTGAAGCTATATCATGTGTTACGCATGGATTTGAAGGTAACTCGTTTATTTCGCCAGTATTTGAAGCTATATCACATATATCGCAAGTAATTGAAGCGAAATCATTTGTGTCGCACGGATTTGAAGCTAAACCTTCTACAACGCATTGATTTGAAGCTACATCATGTGTCTCGCATGGATTTGAAGCTAAACCTTCTACATCTCATTAATTTGAAGCTACATCATGTGTTACGCATGGATTTGAAGCTAACGCGTTTGTTTCGCCTGCATTTGAAGCTATATCAGTTATATCGCAAGTAATTGAAGCTAAATCATTTGTTTCGCATGGATTTGAATCTAAACAATCTACATCGCATTGATATGAAGGTATATCATGTGTTTCGCATTGATTTGAAGCTAAACAATCTACATCGCATTGATTTGCAGCTACATAATGTGTTCCGCATGGTTTTGATGCTAATCTTTCTACATCGCATTGATTTGAACCTACATCATGTGTTTCGCATGGATTTGAATCTAATCTTTCTACATCGCATTGATTTGAACCTACATCATGTGATTCGCATGGATTTGAATCTAATCTTTCTACATCGCATTGATTTGAACCTACATCATGTGTTTCGCATGGATTTGAAGCTAACTCGTTTATTTCGCCAGCATTTGAAGCTATATTACTTATATCGCAAGTATTTGAAGCAAAATCATTTGTTTCGCATGGATTTGAAGCTAACTCGTTTATATCGCCAGCATTTGAAGCTATATCACTTATATCGCAAGTATTTGAAGCTAAATCATTTGTTTCGCATGGATTTGAAGCTAAATCTTCTACATCGCATTGATTTGAAGCTATTTCAAGTGTTTCGCATGGATTTGAAGGTAACTCGTTTATTTCGCCAGCATTTGAAGCTATATCACTTATATCGCAAGTAATTGAAGCGAAATCATTTGTGTCGCACGGATTTGAAGCTAAACCTTCTACATCGCATTGATTTGAAGCTACATCATGTGTCTCGCATGGATTTGAAGCTAAACCTTCTACATCTCATTCATTTGAAGCTACATCATGTGTTACGCATGGATTTGAAGCTAACTCGTTTATTTCACCAGAATTTGAAGCTATATCAGTTATATCTTAAGTAATTGAAGCTAAATCATTTGTTTCGCATGGATTTGGAGCTAAATCTTCTACATCGCATTGATTTGAAGCTACATCATGTGTCTCGCATGGATTTTTAGCTAACTCGATTATTTCGCCAGAATTTGAAACTATATCACTTATATCGCTCGTACTTGAAGCTAAATCATTTGTTTCGCATGGATTTGAAGCTAAATCATCTACATCGCATTGATTTGAAGCTACATCATGTGTTTCGCATGGATTTGAAGGTAACTCGTTTATTTCGCCAGCATTTGAAGCTATATCGCTTATATCGCAAGTAATTGCAGCGAAATCATTTGTGTCGCATGGATTTGAAGCTAAATGATCTACATCGCATTGAATTGAAGCTAAATCATTTGTTACGCATGGATTTGAAGCTAAACAATCTAGATCGCATTGATTTGCAGCTACATAATGTGTTTCGCATGGTTTTGATGCTAATCTTTCTACATCGCATTGATTTGAACCTACATCATGTGTTTCGCATGGATTTGAATCTAATCTTTCTACATCGCATTGATTTGAACCTACATCATGTGTTTCGCATGGATTTGAAGCTAACTCGTTTATTTCGCCAGCATTTGAAGCTATATCACTTATATCGCAAGTAATTGAAGCTAAATCATTTGTTTCGCATGGAATTGAAGCTAAACCTTATACATCGCATTGATTTGAAGCTACATCATGTGTTTCGCATGGATTTGAAGCTAACGCGTTTGTTTGACAAGTATTTGAGGCTGAATCATTTCTTTCGCCTGGATTTGAAGTTACACCTTCTACGTCGCATTGATTTGAAGCTACATCATGTGTTTCGCTTGGATTTAAAGCTAACTCGATTATTTCGCCAGAATTTGAAGCTAAATTACTTATATCGCAAGTTTTTGAAGCAAAATCATTTGTTTCGCATGGATTTGAAGCTAACTCGTTTATTTCGCCAGCATTTGAAGCTATATCACTTATATCGCAAGTATGTGAAGCTAAATCATTTGTTTCGCATGGATTTGAATCTAAATCATCTACATCGCATTGATTTGAATGTATTTCATGTGTTTCGCATGAATTTGATGGTAACTCGATTATTTCGCCAGCATTTGAAGCTATATCACTTATATCGCAAGTAATTGAAGCGAAATCATTTGTTTCGTATGGATTTGAAGCTAAACCTTCTACATCGCATTGATTTGAAGCTACATCATGTGTCTCGCATGGATTTGAAGCTAACTCGATTATTTCGCCAGAATTTGAAACTATATCACTTATATCGCTCGAGATTGAAGCTAAATCATTTGTTTCGCATGGATTTGAAGCTAAACCTTCTACATCGCATTGATTTGAAGCAACATGATGTGTTTCGCATGGATTTGAAGCTAACGCGTTTGTTTCGCTTCCATTTGAAGCTATATCACTTATATCGCAAGTAATTGAAGCGAAATCATTTGTTTCGCATGGATCTGAAGCAAAACCTTCTACATCGTATTGATTTGAAGCTTCATCATGTGCTTCGCTTGGATTTGAAGCTAACTCGATTATTTCGCCGGAAATTTGAAGCTATATTACTTATATCGCAAGTATTTGAAGCGAAATCATTTGTGTCGCATGGATTTGAAGCTAAACCTTCTACATCGCATTGATTTGAAGCTACATCATGTGTTTCGCACGGATTTGAAGCTAAACCTTCTACATCGCATTGATTTGAAGCTACATCATGTGTCTCGCATGGATTTGAAGCTAACTCGATTATTTCGCCAGAATTTGAAACTATATTACTTATATCGCAAGTATTTGAAGCAAGATCATTTGTTTCGCATGGATTTGAAGCTAAACCTTCTACATCGCATTGATTTGATGCTACATCATGTGTTTCGCATGGGATTTGATGCTAATCTTTCTACATCGCATTGATTTGAAGCTACATCATGTGTTTCGCATGGATTTGAAGCTAACTCGATTATTTCGCCAGAATTTGAAACTATATCACTTATATCGCAAGTATTTGAAGCCTAATCATTTCTTTCGCAGGGATTTGAAACTAAACCTTCTATATAGCATTGATTTGAAGCTACATCGTGTGTTTCGCATGGATTTGAAGCTAACTCGATTATTTCGCTAACATTTGCAGCTATATTAGTTATATCGCAAGTATTTGAAGCTAAATCATTTGTTTAGCATGGATTTGAAGCTAAACAATCTACATCGCATTGATTTGAAGCTACATCATGTGTTTCGCATGGATTTGAAGCTAAACAATCTACATCGCATTGATTTGCAGCTACATCATGTGTTTCGCATGGATTTGAAGCTAACTCGTTTATTTCACCAGCATTTGAAGCTATATTACTTATATCGCAAGTATTTGAAGCGAAATCATTTGTGTCGCATGGATTTGAAGCTAAACCTTCTACATCGCATTGATTTGAAGCTAGATCATGTGTTTCGCACGGATTTGAAGCTAAACCTTCTACATCGCATTGATTTGAAGCTACATCATGTGTCTCGCATGGATTTGAAGCTAACTCGATTATTTCGCCAGAATTTGAAACTATATCACTTATATCGCTCGAGATTGAAGCTAAATCATTTGTTTCGCATGGATTTGAAGCTAAACCTTCTACATCGCATTGATTTGAAGCAACATGATGTGTTTCGCATGGATTTGAAGCTAACGCGTTTGTTTCGCTTCCATTTGAAGCTATATCACTTATATCGCAAGTAATTGAAGCGAAATCATTTGTTTCGCATGGATCTGAAGCAAAACCTTCTACATCGTATTGATTTGAAGCTTCATCATGTGCTTCGCTTGGATTTGAAGCTAACTCGATTATTTCGCCGGAAATTTGAAGCTATATTACTTATATCGCAAGTATTTGAAGCGAAATCATTTGTGTCGCATGGATTTGAAGCTAAACCTTCTACATCGCATTGATTTGAAGCTACATCATGTGTTTCGCACGGATTTGAAGCTAAACCTTCTACATCGCATTGATTTGAAGCTACATCATGTGTTTCGCACGGATTTGAAGCTAAACCTTCTACATCGCATTGATTTGAACCTACATCATGTGTCTCGCATGGATTTGAAGCTAACTCGATTATTTCGCCAGAATTTGAAACTATATCACTTATATCGCTCGAGATTGAAGCTAAATCATTTGTTTCGCATGGATTTGAAGCTAAACCTTCTACATCGCATTGATTGAAGCAACATGGATGTGTTTCGCATGGATTTGAAGCTAACGCGTTTGTTTCGCTTGCATTTGAAGCTATATCACTTATATCGCAAGTAATTGAAGCGAAATCATTTGTTTCGCATGGATTTGAATCTAATCTTTCTACATCGCATTGATTTGAACCTACATCATGTGTTTCGCATGGATTTGAAGCTAACTCGTTTATTTCGCCAGCATTTGAAGCTATATCACTTATATCGCAATTATTTGAAGCTAAATCATTTGTTTCGCATGGATTTGGAGCTAAATCTTCTACATCGCATTGATTTGAAGCTATTTCATGTGTTTCGCATGGATTTGAAAGTAACTCGTTTATTTCGCAGGCATTTGAAGCTATATCACTTATATCGCAAGTAATTGAAGCGAAATCATTTGTGTCGCACGGATTTGAAGCTAAACCTTCTACATCGCATTGATTTGAAGCTACATCATGTGTCTCGCATGGATTTGAAGCTAAACCTTCTACATCTCATTCAATTGAAGCTACATCATGTGTTACGCATGGATTTGAAGCTAACGCGTTTGTTTCGCCTGCATTTGAAGCTATATCAGTTATATCGCAAGTAATTGAAGCTAAATCATTTGTTTCGCATGGATTTGAATCTAAACAATCTACATCGCATTGATATGAAGGTATATCATGTGTTTCGCATTGATTTGAAGCTAAACAATCTACATCGCATTGATTTGCAGCTACATAATGTGTTCCGCATGGTTTTGATGCTAATCTTTCTACATCGCATTGATTTGAACCTACATCATGTGTTTCGCATGGATTTGAATCTAATCTTTCTACATCGCATTGATTTGAACCTACATCATGTGTTTCGCATGGATTTGAATCTAATCTTTCTACATCGCATTGATTTGAACCTACATCATATGTTTCGCATGGATTTGAAGCTAACTCGTTTATTTCGCCAGCATTTGAAGCTATATTACTTATATCGCAAGTATTTGAAGCTAAATAATTCGTCTAGCCTGGATTTGAAGCTAAACAATCTACATCGCATTGATTTGCAGCTACATAATGTGTTTCGCATGGTTTTGATGCTAATCTTTCTACATCGCATTGATTTGAACCTACATCATGTGTTTCGCATGGATTTGAATCTAATCTTTCTACATCGCATTGATTTGAACCTACATCATGTGTTTCGCATGGATTTGAAGCTAACTCGTTTATTTCGCCAGCATTTGAAGCTATATTACTTATATCGCAAGTATTTGAAGCAAAATCATTTGTTTCGCATGGATTTGAAGCTAACTCGTTTATATCGCCAGCATTTGAAGCTATATCACTTATATCGCAAGTATTTGAAGCTAAATCATTTGTTTCGCATGGATTTGATGCTAAATCTTCTACATCGCATTGATTTGAAGCTATTTCATGTGTTTCGCATGGATTTGAAGCTAACGCGTTTGTTTCGCTTGCATTTGAAGCTATATCACTTATATCGCAAGTAATTGAAGCGAAATCATTTGTTTCGCATGGATTTGAATCTAATCTTTCTACATCGCATTGATTTGAACCTACATCATGTGTTTCGCATGGATTTGAAGCTAACTCGTTTATTTCGCCAGCATTTGAAGCTATATCACTTATATCGCAATTATTTGAAGCTAAATCAATTGTTTCGCATGGATTTGGAGCTAAATCTTCTACATCGCATTGATTTGAAGCTATTTCATGTGTTTCGCATGGATTTGAAAGTAACTCGTTTATTTCGCCAGCATTTGAAGCTATATCACTTATATCGCAAGTAATTGAAGCGGAATCATTTTTGTCGCGCGGATTTGAAGCTAAACCTTCTACATCGCATTGATTTGAAGCTACATCATGTGTCTCGCATGGATTTGAAGCTAACGCGTTTGTTTCGCCTGCATTTGAAGCTATATCAGTTATATCGCAAGTAATTGAAGCTAAATCATTTGTTTCGCATGGAATTGAATGTAAACAATCTACATCGCACTGATATGAAGGTATATCATGTGTCTCGCATGGATTTGGAGCTAACTCGATTATTTCGCCAGAATTTGAAACTATATCACTTATATCGCAAGTATTTGAAGCTAAATCATTTGTTTCGCTTGGATTTGAAGCTAAACCTTATACATCGCATTGATTTGAAGCTAACTCAATTATTTCGCCAGCATTTACAGCTATATTACTTATATCGCAAGTATTTGAAGCTAAATCATTTGTTTCGCATGGATTTGAAGCTAAATGATCTACATCGCATTGATTTGAAGCTAAATCATTTGTTTCGCATGGATTTGAAGCTAAACAATCTATATCGCATTGATTTGCAGCTACATAATGTGTTTCGCATGGTTTTGATGCTAATCTTTCTACATCGCATTGATTTGAACCTACATCATGTGTTTCGCATGGATTTGAAGCTAACTCGTTTATTTCGCCAGCATTTGAAGCTATATTACTTATATCGCAAGTATTTGAAGCAAAATGATTTGTTTCGCATGGATTTGAAGCTAACTCGTTTATATCGCCAGCATTTGAAGCTATATCACTTATATCGCAAGTATTTGAAGCTAAATCATTTGTTTCGCATGGATTTGATGCTAAATCTTCTACATCGCATTGATTTGAAGCTATTTCATGTGTTTCGCATGGATTTGAAGGTAACTCGTTTATTTCGCCAGCATTTGAAGCTATATCACTTATATCGCAAGTAATTGAAGCGAAATCATTTGTGTCGCACGGATTTGAAGCTAAACCTTCTACATCTCATTCATTTGAAGCTACATCATGTGTTACGCATGGATTTGAAGCTAACGCGTTTGTTTCGCCTGCATTTGAAGCTATATCATTTATATCGCAAGTAATTGAAGCTAAATCATTTGTTTCGCATGGATTTGAATCTAAACAATCTACATCGCATTGATATGAAGGTATATAATGTGTTTCGCATTGATTTGAAGCTAACTCGTTCGTTTCGACTGCATTTGAAGCTATATCACGTATACGGCAAGTATTTGAAGATAAATCATTTTTTTCGAAGGAATTTGAAGCTAAACCTTCTACATCGCATTGATTTGAAGCTACATCATGTGTCTCGCATGGATTTGGAGCTAACTCGATTATTTCGCCAGAATTTGAAACTATATCACTTATATCGCAAGTATTTGAAGCTAAATCATTTGTTTCGCTTGGATTTGAAGCTAAACCTTATACATCGCATTGATTTGAAGCTACATCATGTGTTTCGCATGGATTTGAAGCTAACTCGATTATTTCGCCAGCATTTGGAGCTATATTACTTATATCGCAAGTACTTGAATCTAAACCATTTGTTTCGCATGGATTTGAAGCTAAATAATCTACATCGCATTGATTTGAAGCTAAATCATTTGTTTCGCATGGATTTGAAGCTAAACAATCTACATCGCATTGATTTGCAGCTACATAATGTATTTCGCATGGTTTTGATGCTAATCTTTCTACATCGCATTGGTTTGATCCTACATCATGTGTTTCGCATGGATTTGAATCTAATCTTTCTACATCGCATTGATTTGAACCTACATCATATGTTTCGCATGCATTTGAAGCTAACTCGTTTATTTCGCCAGCATTTGAAGCTATATTACTTATATCGCAAGTATTTGAAGCTAAATAATTCGTCTAGCCTGGATTTGAAGCTAAACAATCTACATCGCATTGATTTGCAGCTACATAATGTGTTTCGCATGGTTTTGATGCGAATCTTTCTACATCGCATTGATTTGATCCTACATCATGTGTTTCGCATGGATTTGAATCTAATCTTTCTACATCGCATTGATTTGAACCTACATCATATGTTTCGCATGGATTTGAAGCTAACTCGTTTATTTCGCCAGCATTTGAAGCTATATTACTTATATCGCAAGTATTTGAAGCTAAATAATTCGTCTAGCCTGGATTTGAAGCTAAACAATCTACATCGCATTGATTTGCAGCTACATAATGTGTTTCGCATGGTTTTGATGCTAATCTTTCTATATCGCATTGATTTGATCCTACATCATGTGTTTCGCATGGATTTGAATCTAATCTTTCTACATCGCATTGATTTGAACCTACATCATGTGTCTCGCATGGATTTGGAGCTAACTCGAATATTTCGCCAGAATTTGAAACTATATCACTTATATCGCAAGTATTTGAAGCTAAATCATTTGTTTCGCTTGGATTTGAAGCTAAACCTTATACATCGCATTGATTTGAAGCTACATCATGTGTTTCGCATGGATTTGAAGCTAACTCGATTATTTCGCCAGCATTTGCAGCTATATTACTTATATCGCAAGTATTTGAAGCTAAACCATTTGTTTCGCATGGATTTGAAGCTAAATGATCTACATCGCATTGATTTGAAGCTAAATCATTTGTTTCGCATGGATTTGAAGCTAAACAATCTACATCGCATTGATTTGCAGCTACATAATGTGTTTCGCATGGTTTTGATGCTAATCTTTCTACATCGCATTGATTTGATCCTACATCATGTGTTTCGCATGGATTTGAATCTAATCTTTCTACATCGCATTGATTTGAACCTACATCATATGTTTCGCATGGATTTGAAGCTAACTCGTTTATTTCGCCAGCATTTGAAGCTATATTACTTATATCGCAAGTATTTGAAGCTAAATAATTCGTCTAGCCTGGATTTGAAGCTAAACAATCTACATCGCATTGATTTGCAGCTACATAATGTGTTTCGCATGGTTTTGATGCTAATCTTTCTATATCGCATTGATTTGATCCTACATCATGTGTTTCGCATGGATTTGAATCTAATCTTTCTACATCGCATTGATTTGAACCTACATCATGTGTTTCGCATGGATTTGAAGCTAACTCGTTTATTTCGCCAGCATTTGAAGCTATATCACTCATATCTCAAGTAATTGCAGCGAAATCATTTGTGTCGCATGGATTTGAAGCTAAATGATCTACATCACATTGAATTGAAGCTAAATCATTTGTTACGCATGGATTTGAAGCTAAACAATCTACATCGCATTGATTTGCAGCTACATAATGTGTTTCGCATGGATTTGAAGCTAACTCGTTTATTTCGCCAGCATTTGAAGCTATATTACTTATATCGCAAGTATTTGAAGCAAAATCATTTGTTTCGCATGGATTTGAAGCTAACTCGTTTATATCGCCAGCATTTGTAGCTATATCACTTATATCGCAAGTATTTGAAGCTAAATCATTTGTTTCGCATGCATTTGAAGCTAAATCTTCTACATCGCATTGATTTGAAGCTATTTCATGTGTTTCGCATGGACTTGAAGCTAACTCGTTTATTTCGGCAGCATTTGAAGCTATATCACTTATATCGCAATTATTTGAAGCTAAATCATTTGTTTCGCATGGATTTGGAGCTAAATCTTCTACATCGCATTGATTTGAAGCTATTTCATGTGTTTCGCATGGATTTGAAAGTAACTCGTTTATTTCGCCAGCATTTGAAGCTATATCACTTATATCGCAAGTAATTGAAGCGAAATCATTTGTGTCGCACGGATTTGAAGCTAAACCTTCTACATCGCATTGATTTGAAGCTACATCATGTGTCTCGCATGGATTTGGAGCTAACTCGAATATTTCGCCAGAATTTGAAACTATATCACTTATATCGCAAGTATTTGAAGCTAAATCATTTGTTTCGCTTGGATTTGAAGCTAAACCTTATACATCGCATTGATTTGAAGCTACATCATGTGTTTCGCATGGATTTGAAGCTAACTCGATTATTTCGCCAGCATTTGCAGCTATATTACTTATATCGCAAGTATTTGAAGCTAAACCATTTGTTTCGCATGGATTTGAAGCTAAATGATCTACATCGCATTGATTTGAAGCTAAATCATTTGTTTCGCATGGATTTGAAGCTAAACAATCTACATCGCATTGATTTGCAGCTACATAATGTGTTTCGCATGGTTTTGATGCTAATCTTTCTACATCGCATTGATTTGATCCTACATCATGTGTTTCGCATGGATTTGAATCTAATCTTTCTACATCGCATTGATTTGAACCTACATCATATGTTTCGCATGGATTTGAAGCTAACTCGTTTATTTCGCCAGCATTTGAAGCTATATTACTTATATCGCAAGTATTTGAAGCTAAATAATTCGTCTAGCCTGGATTTGAAGCTAAACAATCTACATCGCATTGATTTGCAGCTACATAATGTGTTTCGCATGGTTTTGATGCTAATCTTTCTATATCGCATTGATTTGATCCTACATCATGTGTTTCGCATGGATTTGAATCTAATCTTTCTACATCGCATTGATTTGAACCTACATCATGTGTTTCGCATGGATTTGAAGCTAACTCGTTTATTTCGCCAGCATTTGAAGCTATATCACTCATATCTCAAGTAATTGCAGCGAAATCATTTGTGTCGCATGGATTTGAAGCTAAATGATCTACATCACATTGAATTGAAGCTAAATCATTTGTTACGGATGGATTTGAAGCTAAACAATCTACATCGCATTGATTTGCAGCTACATAATGTGTTTCGCATGGATTTGAAGCTAACTCGTTTATTTCGCCAGCATTTGAAGCTATATTACTTATATCGCAAGTATTTGAAGCAAAATCATTTGTTTCGCATGGATTTGAAGCTAACTCGTTTATATCGCCAGCATTTGTAGCTATATCACTTATATCGCAAGTATTTGAAGCTAAATCATTTGTTTCGCATGCATTTGAAGCTAAATCTTCTACATCGCATTGATTTGAAGCTATTTCATGTGTTTCGCATGGACTTGAAGCTAACTCGTTTATTTCGGCAGCATTTGAAGCTATATCACTTATATCGCAATTATTTGAAGCTAAATCATTTGTTTCGCATGGATTTGGAGCTAAATCTTCTACATCGCATTGATTTGAAGCTATTTCATGTGTTTCGCATGGATTTGAAAGTAACTCGTTTATTTCGCCAGCATTTGAAGCTATATCACTTATATCGCAAGTAATTGAAGCGAAATCATTTGTGTCGCACGGATTTGAAGCTAAACCTTCTACATCGCATTGATTTGAAGCTACATCATGTGTCTCGCATGGATTTGAAGCTAAACCTTCTACATCTCATTCAATTGAAGCTACATCATGTGTTACGCATGGATTTGAAGCTAACGCGTTTGTTTCGCCTGCATTTGAAGCTATATCAGTTATATCGCAAGTAATTGAAGCTAAATCATTTGTTTCGCATGGATTTGAATGTAAACAATCTACATCGCATTGATATGAAGGTATATCATCTGTCTCGCATGGATTTGGAGCTAACTCGATTATTTCGCCAGAATTTGAAACTATATCACTTATATCGCAAATATTTGAAGCTAAATCATTTGTTTCGCTTGGATTTGAAGCTAAACCTTATACATCGCATTGATTTGAAGCTACATCATGTGTTTCGCATGGATTTGAAGCTAACTCGATTATTTCGCCAGCATTTGCAGCTATATTACTTATATCGCAAGTATTTGAAGCTAAATCATTTGTTTCGCATGGATTTGAAGCTAAATGATCTACATCGCATTGATTTGAAGCTAAATCATTTGTTTCGCATGGATTTGAAGCTAAATGATCTACATCGCATTGATTTGAAGCTAAATCATTTGTTTCGCATGGATTTGAAGATAAACAATCTACATCACATTGATTTGCAGCTACATAATGCGTTTCGCATGGTTTTGATGCTAATCTTTCTACATCGCATTGATTTGAACCTACATCATGTGTTTCGCATGGATTTGAATCTAATCTTTCTACATCGCATTGAATTGAACCTACATCATGTGTTTCGCATGGATTTGAAGCTAACTGGTTTATTTCGCCAGCATTTGAAGCTATATTACTTATATCGCAAGTATTTGAAGCTAAATAATTCGTCTAGCCTGGATTTGAAGCTAAACAATCTACATCGCATTGATTTGCAGCTACATAATGTGTTTCGCATGGTTTTGATGCGAATCTTTCTACATCGCATTGATTTGATCCTACATCATGTGTTTCGCATGGATTTGAATCTAATCTTTCTACATCGCATTGATTTGAACCTACATCATGTGTTTCGCATGGATTTGAAGCTAACTCGTTTATTTCGCCAGCATTTGAAGCTATATCACTTATATCGCAAGTATTTGAAGCTAAATCATTTGTTTCGCATGGATTTGAATCTAAATCATCTACATCGCATTGATTTGAATGTATTTCATGTGTTTCGCATGGACTTGAAGCTAACTCGTTTATTTCGCCAGCATTTGAAGCTATATCACTTATATCGCAAGTAATTAAAGCGAAATCATTTGTGTCGCACGGATTTGAAGCTAAACCTTCTACATCGCATTGATTTGAAGCTACATCATGTGTCTCGCATGGATTTGAAGCTAAACCTTCTACATCTCATTCAATTGAAGCTACATCATGTGTTACGCATGGATTTGAAGCTAACGCGTTTGTTTCGCCTGCATTTGAAGCTATATCAGTTATATCGCAAGTAATTGAAGCTAAATCATTTGTTTCGCATGGATTTGAATGTAAACAATCTACATCGCATTGATATGAAGGTATATCATGTGTCTCGCATGGATTTGGAGCTAACTCGATTATTTCGCCAGAATTTGAAACTATGTCACTTATATCGCAAGTATTTGAAGCTAAATCATTTGTTTCGCTTGGATTTGAAGCTAAACAATCTACATCGCATTGATTTGCAGCTACATAATGTGTTTCGCATGGTTTTGATGCTAATCTTTCTACATCGCATTGATTTGATCCTACATCATGTGTTTCGCATGGATTTGAATCTAATCTTTCTACATCGCATTGATTTGAACCTACATTATATGTTTCGCATGGATTTGAAGCTAACTCGTTTATTTCGCCAGCATTTGAAGCTATATTACTTATATCGCAAGTATTTGAAGCTAAATAATTCGTCTAGCCTGGATTTGAAGCTAAACAATCTACATCGCATTGATTTGCAGCTACATAATGTGTTTCGCATGGTTTTGATGCTAATCTTTCTATATCGCATTGATTTGATCCTACATCATGTGTTTCGCATGGATTTGAATCTAATCTTTCTACATCGCATTGATTTGAACCTACATCATGTGTTTCGCATGGATTTGAAGCTAACTCGTTTATTTCGCCAGCATTTGAAGCTATATCACTCATATCTCAAGTAATTGCAGCGAAATCATTTGTGTCGCATGGATTTGAAGCTAAATGATCTACATCACATTGAATTGAATCTAAATCATTTGTTACGCATGGATTTGAAGCTAAACAATCTACATCGCATTGATTTGCAGCTACATAATGTGTTTCGCATGGATTTGAAGCTAACTCGTTTATTTCGCCAGCATTTGAAGCTATATTACTTATATCGCAAGTATTTGAAGCAAAATCATTTGTTTCGCATGGATTTGAAGCTAACTCGTTTATATCGCCAGCATTTGTAGCTATATCACTTATATCGCAAGTATTTGAAGCTAAATCATTTGTTTCGCATGCATTTGAAGCTAAATCTTCTACATCGCATTGATTTGAAGCTATTTCATGTGTTTCGCATGGACTTGAAGCTAACTCGTTTATTTCGCCAGCATTTGAAGCTATATCACTTATATCGCAATTATTTGAAGCTAAATCATTTGTTTCGCATGGAATTGGAGCTAAATCTTCTACATCGCATTGATTTGAAGCTATTTCATGTGTTTCGCATGGATTTGAAAGTAACTCGTTTATTTCGCCAGCATTTGAAGCTATATCACTTATATCGCAAGTAATTGAAGCGAAATCATTTGTGTCGCACGGATTTGATGCTAAACCTTCTACATCGCATTGATTTGAAGCTACATCATGTGTCTCGCATGGATTTGAAGCTAAACCTTCTACATCTCATTCAATTGAAGCTACATCATGTGTTACGCATGGATTTGAAGCTAACGCGTTTGTTTCGCCTGCATTTGAAGCTATATCAGTTATATCGCAAGTAATTGAAGCTAAATCATTTGTTTCGCATGGATTTGAATGTAAACAATCTACATCGCATTGATATGAAGGTATATCATGTGTCTCGCATGGATTTGGAGCTAACTCGATTATTTCGCCAGAATTTGAAACTATATCACTTATATCGCAAGTATTTGAAGCTAAATCATTTGTTTCGCTTGGATTTGAAGCTAAACCTTATACATCGCATTGATTTGAAGCTACATCATGTGTTTCGCATGGATTTGAAGCTAACTCGATTATTTCGCCAGCATTTGCAGCTATATTACTTATATCGCAAGTATTTGAAGCTAAATCATTTGTTTCGCATGGATTTGAAGCTAAATGATCTACATCGCATTGATTTGAAGCTAAATCATTTGTTTCGCATGGATTTGAAGCTAAACAATCTACATCGCATTGATTTGCAGCTACATAATGTGTTTCGCATGGTTTTGATGCTAATCTTTCTACATCGCATTGATTTGAACCTACATCATGTGTTTCGCATGGATTTGAATCTAATCTTTCTACATCGCATTGAATTGAACCTACATCATGTGTTTCGCATGGATTTGAAGCTAACTGGTTTATTTCGCCAGCATTTGAAGCTATATTACTTATATCGCAAGTATTTGAAGCAAAATCATTTGTTTCGCATGGATTTGAAGCTAACTCGTTTATATCGCCAGCATTTGAAGCTATGTCACTTATATCGCAAGTATTTGAAGCTAAATCATTTGTTTCGCATGGATTTGATGCTAAATCTTCTACATCGCATTGATTTGAAGCTATTTCATGTGTTTCGCATGGATTTGAAGGTAACTCGTTTATTTCGCCAGCATTTGAAGCTATATCACTTATATCGCAAGTAATTGAAGCGAAATCATTTGTGTCGCACGGATTTGAAGCTAAACCTTCTACATCTCATTCATTTGAAGCTACATCATGTGTTACGCATGGATTTGAAGCTAACGCGTTTGTTTCGCCTGCATTTGAAGCTATATCATTTATATCGCAAGTAATTGAAGCTAAATCATTTGTTTCGCATGGATTTGAATCTAAACAATCTACATCGCATTGATATGAAGGTATATAATGTGTTTCGCATTGATTTGAAGCTAACTCGTTCGTTTCGACTGCATTTGAAGCTATATCACGTATACGGCAAGTATTTGAAGATAAATCATTTTTTTCGAAGGAATTTGAAGCTAAACCTTCTACATCGCATTGATTTGAAGCTACATGATGTGTCTCGCATGGATTTGGAGCTAACTCGATTATTTCGCCAGAATTTGAAACTATATCACTTATATCGCAAGTATTTGAAGCTAAATCATTTGTTTCGCTTGGATTTGAAGCTAAACCTTATACATCGCATTGATTTGAAGCTACATCATGTGTTTCGCATGGATTTGAAGCTAACTCGATTATTTCGCCAGCATTTGGAGCTATATTACTTATATCGCAAGTATTTGAAGCTAAACCATTTGTTTCGCATGGATTTGAAGCTAAATGATCTACATCGCATTGATTTGAAGCTAAATCATTTGTTTCGCATGGATTTGAAGCTAAACAATCTACATCGCATTGATTTGCAGCTACATAATGTATTTCGCATGGTTTTGATGCTAATCTTTCTACATCGCATTGATTTGATGCTACGTCATGTGTTTCGCATGGATTTGAATCTAATCTTTCTACATCGCATTGATTTGAACCTACATCATATGTTTCGCATGGATTTGAAGCTAACTCGTTTATTTCGCCAGCATTTGAAGCTATATTACTTATATCGCAAGTATTTGAAGCTAAATAATTCGTCTAGCCTGGATTTGAAGCTAAACAATCTACATCGCATTGATTTGCAGCTACATAATGTGTTTCGCATGGTTTTGATGCTAATCTTTCTACATCGCATTGATTTGATCCTACATCATGTGTTTCGCATGGATTTGAATCTAATCTTTCTACATCGCATTGATTTGAACCTACATCATGTGTTTCGCATGGATTTGAAGCTAACTCGTTTATTTCGCCAGCATTTGAAGCTATATCACTTATATCGCAAGTATTCGAAGCTAAATCATTTGTTTCGCATGGATTTGGAGCTAAATCTTCTACATCGCATTGATTTGAAGCTACATCATGTGCCTCGCATGGATTTTAAGCTAACTCGATTATTTCGCCAGAATTTGAAACTATATCACTTATTTCGCTCGTACTTGAAGCTAAATCATTTGTTTCGCATGGATTTGAAGCTAAATCATCTACATCGCATTGATTTGCAGCTACATAATGTGTTCCGCATGGTTTTGATGCTAATCTTTCTACATCGCATTGATTTGAACCTACATCATGTGTTTCGCATGGATTTGAATCTAATCTTTCTACATCGCATTGATTTGAACCTACATCATGTGTTTCGCATGGATTTGAATCTAATTTTTCTACATCGCATTGATTTGAACCTACATCATGTGTTTCGCATGGATTTGAATCTAATCTTTCTACATCGCATTGATTTGAACCTACATCATGTGTTTCGCATGGATTTGAAGCTAACTCGTTTATTTCGCCAGCATTTGAAGCTATATCACTTATATCGCAAGTAATTGAAGCTAAATCATTTGTTTCGCATGGAATTGAAGCTAAACCTTATACATCGCATTGATTTGAAGCTACATCATGTGTTTCGCATGGATTTGAAGCTAACGCGTTTGTTTGACAAGTATTTGAGGCTGAATCATTTCTTTCGCCTGGATTTGAAGTTACACCTTCTACGTCGCATTGATTTGAAGCTACATCATGTGTTTCGCTTGGATTTGAAGCTAACTCGATTATTTCGCTAGAATTTGAAGCTAAATTACTTATATCGCAAGTTTTTGAAGCAAAATCATTTGTTTCGCATGGATTTGAAGCTAACTCGTTTATTTCGCCAGCATTTGAAGCTATATCACTTATATCGCAAGTATGTGAAGCTAAATCATTTGTTTCGCATGGATTTGAATCTAAATCATCTACATCGCATTGATTTGAATGTATTTCATGTGTTTCGCATGAATTTGATGGTAACTCGACTATTTCGCCAGCATTTGAAGCTATATCACTTATATCGCAAGTAATTGAAGCGAAATCATTTGTTTCGTATGGATTTGAAGCTAAACCTTCTACGTCGCATTGATTTGAAGCTACATCATGTGTCTCGCATGGATTTGAAGCTAACTCGATTATTTCGCCAGAATTTGAAACTATATCACTTATATCGCTCGAGATTGAAGCTAAATCATTTGTTTCGCATGGATTTGAAGCTAAACCTTCTACATCGCATTGATTTGAAGCAACATGATGTGTTTCGCATGGATTTGAAGCTAACGCGTTTGTTTCGCTTCCATTTGAAGCTATATCACTTATATCGCAAGTACTTGAAGCGAAATCATTTGTTTCGCATGGATCTGAAGCAAAACCTTCTACATCGTATTGATTTGAAGCTTCATCATGTGCTTCGCTTGGATTTGAAGCTAACTCGATTATTTCGCCGGAAATTTGAAGCTATATTACTTATATCGCAAGTATTTGAAGCGAAATCATTTGTGTCGCATGGATTTGAAGCTAAACCTTCTACATCGCATTGATTTGAAGCTACATCATGTGTTTCGCATGGATTTGAAGCTAACGCGTTTGTTTCGCTTGCATTTGAAGCTATATCACTTATATCGCAAGTAATTGAAGCGAAATCATTTGTTTCGCATGGATTTGAATCTAATCTTTCTACATCGCATTGATTTGAACCTACATCATGTGTTTCGCATGGATTTGAAGCTAACTCGTTTATTTCGCCAGCATTTGAAGCTATATCACTTATATCGCAATTATTTGAAGCTAAATCATTTGTTTCGCATGGATTTGGAGCTAAATCTTCTACATCGCATTGATTTGAAGCTATTTCATGTGTTTCGCATGGATTTGAAAGTAACTCGTTTATTTCGCAGGCATTTGAAGCTATATCACTTATATCGCAAGTAATTGAAGCGAAATCATTTGTGTCGCACGGATTTGAAGCTAAACCTTCTACATCGCATTGATTTGAAGCTACATCATGTGTCTCGCATGGATTTGAAGCTAAACCTTCTACATCTCATTCAATTGATGCTACATCATGTGTTACGCATGGATTTGAAGCTAACGCGTTTGTTTCGCCTGCATTTGAAGCTATATCAATTATATCGCAAGTAATTGAAGCTAAATCATTTGTTTCGCATGGATTTGAATCTAAACAATCTACATCGCATTGATATGATGGTATATCATGTGTTTCGCATTGATTTGAAGCTAAACAATCTACATCGCATTGATTTGCAGCTACATAATGTGTTCCGCATGGTTTTGATGCTACTCTTTCTACATCGCATTGATTTGAACCTACATCATGTGTTTCGCATGGATTTGAATCTAATCTTTCTACATCGCATTGATTTGAACCTACATCATGTGTTTCGCATGGATTTGAAGGTAACTCGTTTATTTCGCCAGCATTTGAAGCTATATCACTTATATCGCAAGTAATTGCAGCGAAATCATTTGTGTCGCATGGATTTGAAGCTAAATGATCTACATCGCATTGAATTGAAGCTAAATCATTTGTTACGCATGGATTTGAAGCTAAACAATCTACATCGCATTGATCTGCAGCTACATAATGTGTTTCGCATGGTTTTGATGCTAATCTTTCTACATCGCATTGATTTGAACCTACATCATGTGTTTCGCATGGATTTGAATCTAATCTTTCTACATCGCATTGATTTGCAGTTACATAATGTGTTTCGCATGGATTTGAATCTAATCTTTCTACATCGCATTGATTTGAACCTACATCATGTGTTTCGCATGGATTTGAAGCTAACTCGTTTATTTCGCCAGCATTTGAAGCTATATCACTTATATCGCAAGTAATTGAAGTTAAATCATTTGTTTCGCATGGAATTGAAGCTAAACCTTATACATCGCATTGATTTGAAGCTACATCATGTGTTTCGCATGGATTTGAAGCTAACGCGTTTGTTTGACAAGTATTTGAGGCTGAATCATTTCTTTCGCCTGGATTTGAAGTTACACCTTCTACGTCGCATTGATTTGAAGCTACATCATGTGTTTCGCTTGGATTTGAAGCTAACTCGATTATTTTGCCAGAATTTGAAGCTAAATTACTTATATCGCAAGTTTTTGAAGCAAAATCATTTGTTTCGCAAGGATTTGAAGCTAACTCGTTTATTTCGCCAGCATTTGAAGCTATATCACTTATATCGCAAGTATGTGAAGCTAAATCATTTGTTTCGCATGGATTTGAATCTAAATCATCTACATCGCATTGATTTGAATGTATTTCATGTGTTTCGCATGAATTTGATGGTAACTCGATTATTTCGCCAGCATTTGAAGCTATATCACTTATATCGCAAGTAATTGAAGCGAAATCATTTGTTTCGTATGGATTTGAAGCTAAACCTTCTACATCGCATTGATTTGAAGCTACATCATGTGTTTCGCATGGATTTGAAGCTAACGCGTTTCTTTCGCCTGCATTCGAAGCTATATCACTTATATCGCAAGTAATTGAAGCGAAATCATTTGTGTCGCACGGATTTGAAGCTAAACCTTCTACATCGCATTGATTTGAAGCTACATCATGTGTCTCGCATGGATTTGAAGCTAACTCGATTATTTCGCCAGAATTTGAAACTATATCACTTATATCGCAAGTATTTGAAGCTAAATCATTTCTTTCGCAGGGATTTGAAGCTAAACCTTCTATATAGTATTGATTTGAAGCTACATCGTGTGTTTCGCATGGATTTGAAGCTAACTCGATTATTTCGCTAGCATTTGCAGCTATATTAGTTATATCGCAAGTATTTGAAGCTAAATCATTTGTTTAGCATGGATTTGAAGCTAAATGATCTACATCGCATTGATTTGAAGCTAAATCATTTGTTTCGCATGGATTTGAAGCTAAACAATCTACATCGCATTGATTTGCAGCTACATCATGTGTTTCGCATGGATTTGATGCTAATCTTTCTACATCGCATTGATTTGAACCTACATCATGTGTTTCGCATGGATTTGAAGCTAACTCGTTTATTTCGCCAGCACTGGAAGCTATATCACTTATATCGCAAGTATTTGAAGCTAAATCATTTGTTTCGCATGGATTTGAATCTAAATCATCTACATCGCATTGATTTGAATGTATTTCATGTGTTTCGCATGAATTTGATGGTAACTCGATTATTTCGCCAGCATTTGAAGCTATATCACTTATATCGCAAGTAATTGAAGCGAAATCATTTGTTTCGTATGGATTTGAAGCTAAACCTTCTACATCGCATTGATTTGAAGCTACATCATGTGTTTCGCATGGATTTGAAGCTATCGCATTTCTTTCGCCTGCATTCGAAGCTATATCACTTATATCGCAAGTAATTGAAGCGAAATCATTTGTGTCGCACGGATTTGAAGCTAAACCTTCTACATCGCATTGATTTGAAGCTACATCATGTGTCTCGCATGGATTTGAAGCTAACTCGATTATTTCGCCAGAATTTGAAACTATATTACTTATATCGCAAGTATTTGAAGCAAGATCATTTGTTTCGCATGGATTTGAAGCTAAACCTTCTACATCGCATTGATTTGATGCTACATCATGTGTTTCGCATGGATTTGATGCTAATCTTTCTACATCGCATTGATTTGAAGCTACATCATGTGTTTCGCATGGATTTGAAGCTAACTCGATTATTTCGCCAGAATTTGAAACTATATCACTTATATCGCAAGTATTTGAAGCTAAATCATTTCTTTCGCAGGGATTTGAAGCTAAACCTTCTATATAGCATTGATTTGAAGCTACATCGTGTGTTTCGCATGGATTTGAAGCTAACTCGATTATTTCGCTAGCATTTGCAGCTATATTAGTTATATCGCAAGTATTTGAAGCTAAATCATTTGTTTCGCATGGATTTGAAGCTAAACAATCTACATCGCATTGATTTGAAGCTACATCATGTGTTTCGCATGGATTTGATGCTAATCTTTCTACATCGCATTGATTTGAACCTACTTCCTCTGTTTGGCATGGATTTGAAGCTAACTCGTTTATTTCGCCAGTATTTGAAGCTATATCACTTTTATCGCAAGTAATTGAAGCTAAATCATTTGTTTCGCATGGATTTGAAGCTAAACAATCTACATCGCATTGATTTGAAGCTACATCATGTGTTTCGCATGGATTTGAAGCTAATCTTTCTACATCGCATTGATTTGAACCTACATCATGTGTTTCGCATGGATTTGAAGCTAACTCGTTTATTTCACCAGCATTTGAAGTTATATCAGTTATATCTTAAGTAATTGAAGCTAAATCATTTGTTTCGCATGGATTTGGAGCTAAATCTTCTACATCGCATTGATTTGAAGCTACATCATGTGTCTCGCATGGATTTTTAGCTAACTCGATTATTTCGCCAGAATTTGAAACTATATCACTTATATCGCTCGTACTTGAAGCTAAATCATTTGTTTCGCATGGATTTGAAGCTAAATCATCTACATCGCATTGATTTGAAGCTACATCATGTGTTTCGCATGGATTTGAAGGTAACTCGTTTATTTCGCCAGCATTTGAAGCTATATCGCTTATATCGCAAGTAATTGCAGCGAAATCATTTGTGTCGCATGGATTTGAAGCTAAATGATCTACATCGCATTGAATTGAAGCTAAATCATTTGTTACGCATGGATTTGAAGCTAAACAATCTACATCGCATTGATTTGCAGCTACATAATGTGTTTCGCATGTTTTTGATGCTAATCTTTCTACATCGCATTGATTTGAACCTACATCATGTGTTTCGCATGGATTTGAATCTAATCTTTCTACATCGCATTGATTTGAACCTACATCATGTGTTTCGCATGGATTTGAAGCTAACTCGTTTATTTCGCCAGCATTTGAAGCTATATCACTTATATCGCAAGTAATTGAAGCTAAATCATTTGTTTCGCATGGAATTGAAGCTAAACCTTATACATCGCATTGATTTGAAGCTACATCATGTGTTTCGCATGGATTTGAAGCTAACGCGTTTGTTTGACAAGTATTTGAGGCTGAATCATTTCTTTCGCCTGGATTTGAAGTTACACCTTCTACGTCGCATTGATTTGAAGCTAAATCATTTGTTTCGCATGGAATTGAAGCTAAACCTTATACATCGCATTGATTTGAAGCTACATCATGTGTTTCGCATGGATTTGAAGCTAACGCGTTTGTTTGACAAGTATTTGAGGCTGAATCATTTCTTTCGCCTGGATTTGAAGTTACACCTTCTACGTCGCATTGATTTGAAGCTACATCATGTGTTTCGCTTGGATTTGAAGCTAACTCGATTATTTCGCCAGAATTTGAAGCTAAATTACTTATATCGCAAGTTTTTGAAGCAAAATCATTTGTTTCGCATGGATTTGAAGCTAACTCGTTTATTTCGCCAGCATTTGAAGCTATATCACTTATATCGCAAGTATGTGAAGCTAAATCATTTGTTTCGCATGGATTTGAATCTAAATCATCTACATCGCATTGATTTGAATGTATTTCATGTGTTTCGCATGAATTTGATGGTAACTCGATTATTTCGCCAGCATTTCAAGCTATATCACTTATATCGCAAGTAATTGAAGCGAAATCATTTGTTTCGTATGGATTTGAAGCTAAACCTTCTACATCGCATTGATTTGAAGCTACATCATGTGTCTCGCATGGATTTGAAGCTAA